>NC_051178.1:35428012-35462307 GCF_013339695.2 Rhipicephalus sanguineus
TGGGCAAGTTGGTGTGATTCCATGTTGAATGTATAAGTGGCTAAATAGGTTCTCGTTCTTTCGCGCATTTTATTCATTGAAGATGGAGGACTTAAAGGGGCACTAAAGGCAAATAACAATTTATGTCAGAGTAAAAGCTTAATGTATGACAACGACTAAAACGGCACTATTATCAGCAGCAGTGCCCTACTTACCAAGAAATTAAGCTAAATGTATCACATGATGAGCGCCACGAGTGGGACATTTTCGAAGTGATCCCGATGACGTATGAGAGGCTGCCTACAATGAATCACTAGTAATCAAAATAGCAGCAATAAAAAAAGAACCTTCCATGCATAAAAAGACGTAATAAAATGCTGTTTGTTCGTTTCCGTTTGGCTCATGGAAAAAAGAACTTCTGAGGCATTGCCATGGGGAACGGCGCGCGTAGTTCAATGGTTCCGTTTTCGCCGAACTGCGCTTCGCCCGGCACCCTGCTTCGCTCACGCGATCGCGTCTCAGTGGCAGTTTCGGGATCGCATACTGCCGTGTATGTTTTGCGCGCTTGTGAAAGTCGCTATGACAGAAAGTTCGACAAAATGCCGCATGCAACGACGCCGGCACTACGAGCCCTCAGCAGCATACCGCGTTCATCGGGGCTCAAGCCGCTGAATTGGAGCCCAGTGTCGCGAGCCAATGTCTCGTTGTCAAGTTCTCCGTCCACATCCATTGCGGCGATTGCGGCAAGCTTCGATGGCTTCTATGGCCATTGTTGCTGTTGTGGGTCCCGCTACTTTCGCTCTGCTGCTACTAGTGCCAGCGGCCGCGCAGTAAAGGCGGGCAACGTTGTGCACGGCAGCAGTGACTTATGAAAGTCTGATTTCAGGCGGGTGATTTGAAGTGCGCTAACGCGATGCGGACCACTAAAACGTGATTTTATTTCAAAATAAGCACTTCCTTGGCCTAAAAGTAGCACTACGAGGTTTCTAGACCGCTATTTCAACAATCAACGTCGACTTAATAGTTGTCTTTAGTGTCCCTTTAACAAGCTTTCCCTTTCGGGAGCGCATGCAACAATTGCTGTCCAACAGGTCCAGTGGCGGGATGTGAAATCTCTTGATCCCCCGAAAGCTACAGCTCTGGAATATGGGTCCGTTCAATTCACCTGCACCACCTGAACAACTTCACGAGGGGCTGCTCCCTGCCATTTATTTCAGTGGTGCAACAATGGTGTCCTCTGAACCATGCCGCTCATTTAAAAAGGTACAGGAGAGA
Organism: Rhipicephalus sanguineus; assembly: GCF_013339695.2. Lineage (NCBI taxonomy): Eukaryota > Metazoa > Arthropoda > Arachnida > Ixodida > Ixodidae > Rhipicephalus > Rhipicephalus sanguineus. Next base: position 35,429,267 of record NC_051178.1, read on the forward strand.
CTGATTTTCTGTTTCTGGTACCGGCTTGGTGCAGATCTGCACCACTAGCACACTAGCAGTGCTGCAGACAACACAGCGCTTAGCTGTAGGCAGAATTTAAACACTGTCTGCTGCTTCTATGCAATGGGCAGAGTATGTATAAAATGAACTTCTGTACCGCACATTCGTTTCAGCCTCTTCGTCTGTCAGAGCTCCTTTAAGTATGAGGTATCAAAAAAAAAAAAGACTGAGCTGAAAAAATAAACATCGGCAGATCATATTGTCGCGTAGTTGTGACGGTGAAGGTTGCAGCAAGACTGGAAAATACAAGAGTCTTTATTGGGGCGAACTTGTGCGTGGGAAATGAAGTCGAGGTACAAGCAATTCGCGCTGTACACCGATAGTGGCGAGAACAGTGGGCGGCCGCCGTGGAATGCTATCATCGGTGGAACGCAGTCTTTTATACATCAGTCATAGAACTTTCCAACGTTATCGCTGGTGCTCGCGTAAGCTCTTGAATAAACTTGACAATTTGCGTCCTGCGCGTAATGTGAACAGAGCGCTACAAGTTCAGTGCTACAACAAGTTGTAGTTATTAGAAAGTTCTCGCTGCAATACTCTAGCGCTGATTATCAACTTTGTTTTCAAAATAAAATTTGCTTCTTTCTAATGGCAAATGCAAGGGGATACATTTCTATAGTTGCTAAATTTTTCAGCGAACGAGGCTGACCTGGAGCACCTTCACATACACTCGAAATCTTTGAGGCAATATTAAAGGTTAGAGGGGAAGATTTTTGTTTGCAAATATATATATATATATGTTTTTCAAAGAACTAAGCCGTTCAAACATTTCTATAAGACAATATTTGAGCACCTGTCTTGTTAGTAGACACAGTCAGAATTACTGTAAATTTGTTGAGCGTTGAGTGACGTTTTCATTGTGGAGAGTGTTGATAATAAAATTTCATTTTGTGTTTAAGGTCAAACTGAAAAATGGCTTTACTGTGCGCCACAGAGTTAGAAGCCATCACGTGTAACTCTTCAGGCAACTTCATAGGCCACTATAATAAAGTATTCTCGTTAAATCAATACAGTAGAACCTCAGTGATACATTTCCAAAAAAAATGCGAAAAATAAAGTTATGATCCGGGGAAACGTACAATCCGAATCCAGTAACATTGAGGCTGACAAACCCATATTGAAGCGCAAGGGCAAAAAACATTTATATCTCAAAAAAAACAGAGGGACTCTTCGATTTTCGAACTTCTGCCATCTCGTTGGCACCCAGAGGTCAGCCACCTAGTTCCGGTCCTGACTGGAAACGTCAAGTGTGTTGAAATCCTGAGACTACCCGGATATTGCAAAATCGAACGCTCGGACAATGCGCGTAAATGTAAAGAAACTATACCGCCGTGGCAGCAAACGAAACATTGCGCCGCTTGAGCGTCGGTTCTTTGCATTGCCTCTTTGAAACATGTGGCTAGGTTTGCCGAAGAGCTGAAGTGATCTTCTCGGACATACGTAATTGGGGTACAATCACGCGTGACTCGCCCCATCCGCGAAGAAACTACCGCGCCGCTAACGGCTTAACAAGCTCAACTCTGCGCACTGCCTGTAACAATCGCGGTACAACACGATATGCGGAATCTTACGACAGTGATAAGTGTCCCCGAAAATGACAGCTGCTCGCGGCTATCGCGTACTACGTTGCGCACACATGCTGATCAGTTTGCATTCTGTCTTAACTTATTGAGACATGTGGCGGTATGTTCGCTGCCACTCGTAATCGCACTATCTCACACGGCGGAACGGGCTTTGAAAGATAACGCCAGGCATAATGGCAACCGAAGGTGAAGTCCCCAAGCGCCCGCATTGCGATCTGTTGAGTCCTCACAAAGATGGCGGCTAGCGCATAGTCTCTTTTTGGTGTCTGATAGCCAGAAACAACACTGTACCAGAAACCTTATGGATATTTTCCAGAACAAATTTGTCCTGGCAGGTTCTGGCTGCCCGCGGGTAAGCAGAATTGTCCAGCTAGAGATAAACGAACGGCAACTGGAAGTGCGCCGGGCAATGGGCGAAGCAACCCGAAAATGAACGCGCTCTGGGAGAAATGTGTAGAGGAAATGACGTCTTATCAGCCATGTAGACGAATTCCACCGGACATACGTCACGAAAATGCGGTGGTGCTGTCGTTGGGCGTTTAGTTTCGCGCGGTAGGCAAAAGCCGCTGTGCCTGTGGCAGTTTCTGCCGTGTTTTCGCTGGTGCGTGCGCTGTTTGGCGTCGTGCAACGAAAAAAAAAAAGGTACCGACGAGCTGCGTTGCGGTTACTTACGCAGGAAGGCACAAAAGAGGCGGAATAACCTTCTGTCAGCTTTTTTTTTCCTTTTTTTTTTTTTTTACGAAGACCGTCGCAAGAAATTGTCTGCGACGCCGGCTCATAGGTTATGTGACAGAATTTGAGCGGTTTACGCGGCTCGTTTTACCTAACGAAAACGATTAACTTGGTCAAAAGTGTGCCATTGTAATGTCCCGCACAGCATTTTTTGCCATCCATTGGAAGCATGTTTACCTCAGTCCACAAATACGTAAGCGGTGTGGATAGCTTTGTAATATGCGGAGGATTCATGACAATTGAAAGATGTGGACGTCAGAGGGGTCAAAAGGATTTTGTAGTAGGCACGTGAACAAAAGTGTGGCTCGGTTCATTAACGCAGCAGCGAATGAAAGCACGACTTCGGCTATTCTTTTCCAAGTTGTATGCAGCTGCGATGACACACGCAACACAAGTGCATTGGACGCGGCTGTTTCCACCCCCCCCCCCCCCCTCTGGCTGCGATACGCATTAAGACATTTCTATGTCTTTCAGACTCCACAGGAAAACTGCAAGCGTGAAATGTTCCGTGTCTGTTTGCGGGTTGTAGGCCTTCGTGGTCTCGATTTCAGCGTACGGGCAGAGCTGCGACCGGCAGTTGCATATCTAAATATTCGTCAGGTTTACCAAGATGAACCTGACAGATATGTAGCAACCTTATCCATGGCATGTAGTAATTGTTCAATATGTTATCGCAGCTGTATCGCCAATTAAAGTGTCAGATTACCTTTCACGTGTGAATGAGAAACTAATCCGGCAAATTAGTTTATGTGCAAGGATTTACAGTAACGATTATGGACCCGTTCGTAATTTTCCTCCACGATAACTATTTTCATACCAGAGCAAAGATATACCTGATGTTAGGCTGAGGTTATCAGAGATAGAGTTGCACGTCAACATAATTTTTATACAGTAAAAGCTCGTTAATTCGAATTTCACGGGACCGGAAAAAATGTCCGAATTAACCGAATGCCGAATTAACGAATGAACGGGAAAAGCAACATTAAAATCAAGTTGGAGAAGCATACCTTTATTTGCTGAAGTATTTTGTAATGGTCGTCTGCGTTTTCGCGCAGATTCCGGCTGACATTACAATTTTTCTTAACTCTTCCAAATGGCCAACAGCACGCAAACTGTCAGAAGTGCTCAGGCAAACGTCCTCTAATATCAAAAGAGCCTCAGAGACTTCCCGTGAGGTGCGATGAGTTCGCGACATCATTAATAATTTCTTGATTGGGCAGGAGACCAGTCGTGGCGACACAATCATCAATCGCGATGTAGTCCTGAAGGGTCATATCTGAGGGAAGGACAGCATCGAAGGTAGGGCAGCCATCGTCGTTGGACTCGGCTGACACCTCGCCGATGCCATCGTCAGCTACTGCCGCATGCTCGGGCCTCACATGTAAACACTGTCACAACGGGGAAAGAAAGAGAACTCCGCAAGAAGAGACGGTGCCGACGCAACACAAGGGAAAATGGCGTTGGAGGCGAGCGAAGAAAGAAGACGCCGACGTTCGGTGACGCTGCGATCGCCCCCACTAGTTGATGACGATAGCGATGGCACTGAGGTTTCGGTTTCGCTCCAGTGGTGCCAGCGCTGCCTTACCACACTTTTGTGTAGCGGCAGCCGTCAACATTTGTCCGAATTAAGCGGTGCGGTGTCCAATTCTGACGAATTAACGAAGGTTTGGCCCCATAGATTAACATGCACTTCGGCCGGGACCAATAGAGCCGTCCGAATTATCCGAATTTCCGAATTAACGGGTGTCGAATTAACGAGCTTTTACTGTATGTTCATTTCAGAGTTCTTGTTGGGGCCGCGAGAACTTCCTCTGTCGCGGCTGCTCGGGCGCCCCTTGTAAACACGCGGGACTCGCGGTGCTCGGAGGCAGCTTTGCAGCTGCTGTGCCAGTTCTCACGTGGTCATAGAAGGCGGTAGTGAACTTTGGGCTGGGCGGAGCCTGTGCGCCGTGACGTCACTACAAGTGCATCAGTATGTCGACGGTGCCTACCCCTGTTTACAAACATGGAGTAGGTCTATGCACTGCACACAGTGGCGGCGTTACTATGGTTACGTGGCGCGGCGTGTTGTGTAGCAGCGGCAGCACGTGAGTTTCTAGGTCTTGTACCGAACCGTGGTGGACTGGAGGAACAGCCTCCATTCTTTCCCCATGGAGATTTTGACGCCCATCGTGGCTGCCTGCCTTCGGGTTGGTGCGTGATTGACAGAGAGCTGAGGCAGTGGCTGAGGGGGCGATAGAGCAATTCGGAGAAGACACAGAGGGGACGATCACGTAATTCGGAGGAGATGCGGAGGGGAGAAATTAGGCACTGTGGAGAAGCCGCCGTCGCTGCGCGGTGGCAATCTGCCACTTAGCACTTCACAAGTACACGAGAGGGCCCTTTTTGCACGGCTGAATGAGTTTCTGGCTGCAGAACGCATCATACGACTGCAGTTTCCCGAAGTGCTGAACATTTCTGCTGAATAATAGTATTTTCCAGGAACGTATTAACCGGAATGTATTACTACACATAGCTCAATTGGGTTTTCATTTTCGCGATTGCAAGCGTAGTAGCCGGGAAATCGTATGAAGCGGGGACGTATCAACGAGGTTCTACTGTATTTCAGGTAAAATCGTTGTTTGGGCTAGAAGTTTTATCTAAAATATAAACATGAGCTTTACAATATTGTTACTGTGGGTCCCTGCACCGAAGACTCCCAGATTCAAATTTCTGACCATGGAGTAACAGCACAAGTAACATGCGTTTTTTTTTTGTAACGGTAATAGTAACACGTTACCTTTGTTTGGAGGTAACGTAGGGCTTTAATGCGTTCCTTTTTTGTTAGCGTGATGAGTAACGTATTTAGTTACTTTTTTTCTGGTAGCTCCCACAATACTGCCTCTGTGCTGGTTGTTTGGTGAGCCGCCTGACGAACTACAAGGGTGCAGCGCATAGGCGGAGAGTACGGGGGGGCTGGGGGGCTTGGGCCCCCTCAGGATTGCCTCATGGGGGGGCTGAGCCCCCCCTGGCGCCAGCCCAGGGTATTTTTTAAGAGCTTGGCTTAGGTCCCCGGGTCGTCCTGTCTGGCAGCTATTTCACAGGAGGCTGTTTTTGCCCGCTTATTTTTCATTTCAGCCATTTAAAGTTCGGCACATGGGCCAGTGACAAGTCAAACATTCAATGGAAAAATGCCCCTCAAACGGATTTTTACGTGCAGAATATGTTGTGCTGATGAACGACTGAAGCGACGACTTAAGCTACGACAAATTAAAAAATTCACCGGCGATTACTATACTGCCTAATTCGCTGAGCCTCGTGTTCGGGCAACGCCAGCTTTGTTTGAAGTTTTGACTATCCGCAGTTGTAGCAATGTAACATTCGTTACATATTGCCACAGAAACTGCCAGCGCTCGAGTGCTACGCACAATATATACTCTGTGCATTGCAGCTGTCATGAACCAAGTGAAACGCCCACAGCTAAAGCCACCCTACCACAGCCCCGTTACGACAAGCGAAGCCAGCCGCAGTGCACGTGCCAGCCCTGCATGCGCACGAGCTCCGACCAAGGGGCCAGCGCGCGCGACAGAGGAAGAAAGCGAGGTTATAGGCCAGTATCCCGTGATATCGACAAACTCCGCATTCGCTTTCTTTCGTCGTCGGCAGCGCTGCGAAAACGGTGCTAAAAAGCGCCCCCTACGACAAGTTCTTTGGTTTCGAGTAGTCAGACAGGCGGCCGCATGCAGCACTAAGCTCAGATGCGCAATGGAGCCGCCGCTGTCGGTTGTGCTGCGCTTTGGATCTCGGCCAATTTCTGGCGTGGCTGAGTTCTTCAGGCCAAGCAATCTGCGTAAACGCAAGAAGCTCGTCAACGTCAAGTATGTTTACGACGTGCAGGAGATTGAAGGAACCAGGGGCGTAGCCAGAAATTTTTTTCGGGGGGGGGGGGGGGGGGGGGGTTCAACCATACATTATGTATGTTCGTGCGTGCGTTTGTATGTGTGCATGTATATATATGCAAGCAAAATTGAAAAATTCCGGGGGGAGGGGGGGTTTGAACCCCCCCAACCCCCCTCTTGGCTACACCCCTGGAAGGAACCATTTCGGCGCGCTGCAACTCGCAAGTGCAGCGAATCTCATACGACGTTGAACTCGAGTTAAGTTTTACGAGGCATGCTCGCGCGATTAACGACAGTGCATAAACGAAAAGGTTGCTGTTAAGAAAGCAGACATGATTTGCATTACACGACGAAACGGAATCAAGAAAGGTGCAGTGACAAAGGCTAGCCGTCGGCGGCCCGAATGAGCGCATTCGCGTCGTGTGCCGTTTTCTGCCGCATTCAGTCGCAACCCCCCCATGCACGGTCGTAATTTTCAACATTTGCTTCTAGGGAATTCGTCAAATTCTGTCAGCGTGCGGTGGCGGTCGAGAAGCGACGGCGCGCAATGTTTACAGCCGGCCGCTGGAAGCAGCCGGCTGTCTCGTTTCGCACGAAATGCCGGCTGCATATCCTTGTGATCGCCGTCGGCCACCACGGCGTGCCGTCTGGACTGCACACAGGGAATATATACATATATAAACGCGTGCACGCGCGTACGAAAAGTAATCAGCACGTTACGTTGCAAACCACGTTTTACTCGCGTACTCACTTCACGTGTCGGACGGCACGTATCCAGCGGTTCCGTCGCTCCACTTCGTACGGCTTTCAGGGGAACCAGTAAAACCGCACATTAGGATCCTTACCCCCATGTTCGAGGCAATTAACCACGCAACAATAACGGCGGCGACCGCGCTTCGGGACCGCGCGCTGCTAGCCGTCGCCCAGACCACCTGCTTTCGGCACGGTTTGTTGAAGCAAGGATCGCTCGTCAAACATGTCAGACTCTGCAGGCATAGCGGACAAGTTCCTGCGTACGTTTTAAGCACTTTTTGAGCCTGAAAACTAGGCGCAAAATTAAAACGCTTAAAGCAACTGAGAACTGCGTAACTCGCCGGTCGGCGTCCATTTTTGACTACGCAAGCAACTTCGGCGCACGCCACCAGGCTCCGCCACAGTACTCAAAACTCCAGCGCGTCAGCCCTATCGGTTACGCCGCCGACGCCAACAGCGATGCCGCTCAACGCAGGAACGCTAATTGTATTGTCTTCAACCCCGTAGTGAATGGTTTTGAGAACACAAAAATGATACTGAGAATCCAAAGCAATCCCGACACAGTCAGTCAGTGGACGCTTTCGCACATGCTTACTCGCCAATAAAAAAACGGGTAATTTTTTGGTTGCCTACATATTGGTACCCTTCGACATGCCTGCTTATAAAAGTGCCGAGAAAAGATTGTACGCAGTTTTGATTTATCAGTAAAGGGTTTTACTAAAAGTTCGGCCACCAATGAGCAACTCCATTACTCGTCCACATTCATAACCACAGCTTCGCACAAGGTGTAGTGGTAGCAAATAGTATTTGCTACCATCTCAGAATTACTTTCGGCCATCTTGAATTGAACTCACTGGCATATAATTAAAGCTGCCCGCCATAGCGTTAGCCTACTGTCTCCTGTGTGGCGCATGTTTTAACAAAGTAAAGTCTAACCCCACGCATTGCGTGAATCGATTTTACGCGACGCAGTCAACGACGCGACCTTTTTCGCTTCGAGCCAAGAGTTACGAGGTGGATCGATGTCTTTGTGTAAATTGAAAAATAAATCTAGGGTCTTCCACTTACAGATCTTCATTATGATATCGCGGGCACCTAAGAGACTAAAGTTACATTAAATTCTTTAATTTCGAAGTTGGACTCATCTATCTATCTAATATATATATATATATATATATATATATATAAAGTATGAGAGGTGGCACTTCAAGAAAACTTCATTTATTACGTCGACGTTTCGGTCAGAGCCTGACCTTTCTCAAGACGTCTTGAGAAAGGTCAGGCTCTGACCGAAACGTCGACGTAATAAATGAAGTTTTCTTGAAGTGCCACCTCTCATACTATACGACAACCACTCCTTCACTATTTATATATATATATATATATATATATATATATATATATATATATATATATATATATATATATGTATGTATGTATGTATGTATATGTATGTATGTATGTATGTATATATAGGGAGAAAGAGCAAGTCGGGCCCCCGCCCCCTCCGGTAAAATTAAAACTCTCCGCCTATGCCAGCGACATCAATTCAACGAAGGGGATTAATTGCACCGCTTCAACAACAATCAAGAGCCTACTGCGTGTGCGGAAAGACTGCTTGCAAACATACAGAAGCAAGGAGAGGGAAGAGTATGGACATCCGACCCGCGCAAGCAAACAAATCCAGAGGAGAAATGGCAGCCAGCACCTCTGTCGTTATTCGTAGCTGGAGTGATCTTTTTGTTGCGACAGTTTATTTGGGGTTCAATGAAAATGCACAGAAAAGAAAAACAAAACACATTAGTAATCTGTTCTGATGTCGCGCCACAATTGCTTCTAACGTTGTATTTATCCTATCATAGGCTTGCCCGCTTAGCCGTCATTTCTGCCTGCAATAGTTCTGGCAAGCACCGCTACATGCTTACGTGGTCAGAAGCGATGTAGTGACATCATTGCGTGATTAAAATACTAAATCATGCAATATTGTTGCTTAGACCTATGCTAAAATTATCCCCAGCCATCAGTCTACGCAAACCACAAATAAAAAATGGGTGCTTCAAAAGTGTTGGAGGGTCCCTTTAATATGGTGCAACTTCAATAAGCGCTTGCAGGTAATGATAGTGAAGTAGTTAATTGGTGGGCAGAACAAGTCTAGTGCAGTAAAGGAAAAATGTTGCCAACGAGTCGGTGGGCAGAACAAGTCGAGTGCAGTAAAGGAAAAATGTTGCCAACGAGTCGATTAAGAAAGTGGGCAAAAAGAAGTGTCCATGTAGGGTGATGCTTTCAAATGGGCATGTTCCACAAAGTATGCCCTAAGGATAGATGCCTGTGAGGAACATTCATTATTCAGATAACTGTACAGAACTTTCATTGATAATTTAGATAATTGTATAGAACTTGTGCACACAATAAAACTTAAAACTCCTTTGCATGGTGCTTAGTAAACATCGCACAATAAAGGTGTGGATTAAGTGACGCATGCACCTACTTCAAACCAAGGTTTACTCCGAACACACGTCTATTATATAAACTTTGAAACTTTATTCATTCCAACATTCCATAATTTGGGATGCTGAGGGCCTTCTTATGCTCTTCTTATGCCAGCAGTCTCACAGATGTAAACTTAAAAACATTAAGTGAGCCCTCTAAATCATACCATTGTGCTGTGCAGGCAGCCTTTAACCCTTTGCGGTCCGGTGTCGGGCAGCGCCCGACAACTCAACACGGCCGTAGCGGTCCGCTGTCGGGCCCCGCCCGACAAGGGTGTTCGTGGTTTAAATTTCGCTGTCTTTTCACTGCGAGTCGCGCGCATTTTTTGTATACATGAAGTGCCATCTCTTGAGGAATAAGTGATCTTTGTTTGTTGAGGTTTTACCTTTTTTTTACACTAGGGTGCAGCACTATTGGCACTATGTTCACCACGGGGCCTAGAGCGTACCCACTCGCGCGCGCGGTTCGCTGAGAAAGATGGCCGCGTTTTCACCGCGTGTGTTTTACGGTGGTGCTTTTAGCGAAAGCGAGGATGACATTAGGGAGGAAGCGAATTACGTGCCTCCACGAGATAGTGATGAGAGTCATTCGACAGAAGTGAGTGACAAAGACGACGACAGCGGCGGTGGAAACCTGCAGTAATAACCCTGGCCTGCACGCAGGGGAATGCTTTGAGCGGTATCATACGTTCCCCAAATATCGCTACAAGAGTTGCCTGCAGAATGCAGGAGCAAAAATAAATATCCTGTGCGTTTCTTTTCCACAGTTTGTGTTTTTCGCGGCGCCAGAAAGTGGCGAAATAGTTTCGGACCGCTAGAGCCGGAAAGTGAGTAAAAATTTTGGACCGCAAAGGGTTAAAGATCAGTAAAGTGAGCAAATTCATCACCAGCACAACCTCTAGGGAAATGTGCCAAGGTACGCCATCCCATTTTCAAGGTGCTGCACAATTAATCTCGAGGATGCATGTTCATTTACCAGCCACATCTCAATGGGGTTGAATAGCAATAACACCTGTGTACTTCTGTTTAAGTGCACGTTAAAACGATCCCAGCTGGTTAAATTAATACGGAGTGCCCTGCTATGGCGTGCCTCATAATTATGTGCTGCTTTTGGTGCATGGCTTCAATTTTTTTTGTGATGTGAGGTTGGGATGTGCCTCTGAACGAACCTTGGTTTGAAGTCTCTGCTCAGTGTCTGTTTTTGCAATACCACACCTTTGGTGTGCACTGTTTATACACCACCATGCAGTTTGCTTAACCTGTCCAAATCACATTTATAACCTTCTTTGCATAGTGTGCCTGTTTTTCAGCTGTTTCTCATATATGCCCCATGAACTAGGAAAAAGTACTTTTGGGATTCCTAAAATGTGGGCGTGCCACAAACTGCGGCTGCTGCCTTCAACTTTCGTAAGTAACAGCACAAGAACTCATTACTTTAGTTAATGAGTTCTTGTTAATTAGGAATTTTAGTGCCATTTTAGCTACAGCAAGGCATTTCTGCCTCGACAGAGTTCGTGTGCCAAGACGAAAGAGCCTAACTGGCAGCATCTCTGCAAAATGTTTCTAAAATATTTGTATAGTTGAAAAAAACAGTAGCTGGAAGCACTGAATCTTCATATTGAATAGACAGCTGTTATCACTATTTGTGGCAGCTTTAGGTGTGCAACTTAGAAGGGTGATTCGTGATCGGGGAAAAGTAGCCGCAAGAACACACAGGGCAGAGAAAGAGACCTGAAGCGCACTGGCTATGCACTTACTTGTAGGAAGTGCAGCGAATGAACTACATGCTGCTGGATCCCTGTTGCTGTACTTTGAAATGAATCGGGCACATTGCAGCAGCATATAAGTAGTTGGTCTGTTTTCGAGGCATTTGATGGAAAATGCAAGACATATCAAATGAACCATAAATTGTGGTCCAGTGATTGGATTAGAGGCATGCTATTGTGGGGACTCGCAATGAACTGCCTGTGTAGTAAATTTGTTTTCAACTTCATTTTGCAGTGTACTGTTGTATATGATCACTTTGCTGAAGGCACTACACTGTTCGAGTCGATTGACGTGACCCTTCCCGCGAGCCACGTGAAAAGTATTTTTCTACGCTCCAAATGGACATGCCCGATAACGAATTTGCACTATGTTTCTACCACGAGATTTCATTCTTTTAATGCAAAAATGGAGCATGATCAACTTCACAGTAGATATTTAATTACAATTGAATTAAAATTAATTACTATAACACTAATAAATGCATTATCACATTATTTTTGCTGCAATATAATATCGAGTGCCTTGAAATAACATTGTTTCAATTTGACGCATTTGCAGACAGTTCTTCATAGGCGGTGTCTAAAAGGGTTCGTATGCAGAAGGAGGTCTCGAAGTGGCACCTCTTTTTCAAACTATGCATAAGAAAACTGTTACAGCTGTTTATATACATTTAGTGCAACGAAAAATAGCTGTTTTTTAGCATGAATACTATGATTAAGGGATATAAAATGCACAAATAACAGATGTGCAGAAAGCGTTGTGGGAGGGTGAAGTTAAATATTAATAAACAGTGTAAATGACGTGAAGTAGAAATAATTTGAAAATACATTGGCATGACATAAAATAGTATAAATAAATCATATGACATACATATAGTGGAATGGGCATTTCCATGATAAGGGTGTTAAACAGTATATATGGTGTTACAAAGCAAACAGGCTAAATTGCACTAGAATTAATTATAGGGCACTGAAAGTATCGTGTGATATCAGACAAAATGGATCCTTCTGGGTGTTTCTTGAATTCGTGAATTTGTGTTTTTGTATCTAAAAGAACTGTGTTCCAGAAAGCCACAGGTGAGAAATGGGTTAATTGATGGATGAGGCCGGGAGTGATGCAATGCGATGGCAACTTTGTTAGAAGTTGCAAGAAGGCTACCTGCGCATCAGTGGCATCAAGAGCATTATAGATACAGCTTCTAAGGATGTGTTAAATATAATTTGATTTGGTGTAAGAGTTGGAATAATAATAGTGGGCAGACATGTGGTGCACGCGAAGTTGAGGTCAGTAATATCAGTTTCCCTCCTACATGAGATGGACGATAACAGATCATTAGGCAGTGCATGATCAGCCACCAAGAACTGAGCAGCATTAATAAGACATTTGTGGCAGAACTTGCAAAGTTCAGGGATAAGTCATTGATTTAGGTATATCACCCATAATTGTGTTTTTTCTGAAAATAACCTTGCCATTATTCATGAGCCAGAAACACAAAAATATGAAGCTGAGGAAAGTGATTGGTAAAGGCAACCAAAGATAAAATTCACCTGTGTTGAGAAAGTTTGGATAGAATTCCAACCGAACTGATTCACGGTTTCGAATATTTAATGTATGGTCGGATTTGAGATACCTGACAAAATGCAGAGAGCTGCTGCACACACTGGTACACATGCAGTGGTCAAATTGTAGCCGCCGGTGCAGCGATTTGCGAGATATAGGCAGCCACAGTACAATGAACTGCCGCGCTGAGTGACCCGCGCCGCATCTTGGAAAAGGTGGTCTTGAGTGAGATTTCCCTCGATTGCAACTCTGCTACACACACGTGTGTTCCCGAAGCCTTTTGTTCTGGCTCAGCACGGCTCTACCCATAAGTGTAATCTGAATTTCATTGACACAACTATTTTGGCATACAGCAAGGACAAAATTAAAAGGACAGTTGTAGGAGCATACAGTATGCTGCCGGGGAAGTGTGGCGCATGTGTGAGCTCGCCGTCCATTGCACTTACGGACAGGCAGGTAGCGTATCTAGGGGAACTAGATAATTTTGATCGTCACACATGTCTGATCTAGGATTCCGATATGGCATTTTGCTAATATAAATTTCCAAGAGAAAAAAATTCCTGCGTTTTTACCTTTGTTAGCATTCGTTTGGCCACAATGCCCTCTCCTCTTATGTCTTTGCCCACCCTTCTTTGTCTTTTCGTTTCATTAAATCATTTAGATGTGTTTCGTCTGTGTTGTTTTTGTCTGCTGGCGTGAATTTTGCAGCACTGCCTATTTTCATCCATGATGTTCCAACTAGCCCCAAAACAAACTCTCCTTTAAAGGGACACTAAAGGCAAATATTAAGTCAACGTTGATTGTTGAAATAGCGGTCCAGAAACCTCGTAGTGCTGCTTTTGTGCCAAGGAAGTGCTTATTTTGAAATGAAATCACGTTTTTAGTGGTACGCATCGCGTTAGCGCGCTTCAAATCTCCCGCCTGAAAATACGACTCTCATACGTCACTGCTGCCGTGCACAAGGTTGCCCGCTTTTACTGCGCGGCCGCCGACACTAGTAGCAGCAGAGCGGAAGTAGCGGGACCCCACAGTAGCAACAACGACCATCGAAGACATCGAAGCTTGCCGCAATCGTCGCAATGGATGTGGGCGGAGAACTTGACAACGAGACATTGGCTCGCGACGCTGGGCTCCAATTCAGCGACTTGAGCCCCGATGAACGCGGTGTGCTGCTGAGGGCTCGTAGTGCCGGCGTTGTTGCGTACTACGATAGGAGCCTCGGCAGCGACTCTCCCGAGCCCGAGCCCGAAAGCAGCGAGAAAACCAGCAGTGCGGTGTCGGGCGACGAAGCTCATGCGGCATTTTGTCGAACTTTCTGTCAGAGCGACTTTCACGAGCGCGCAAAACACACGCGGGCAGTACGCGATCCCGAAACTACCACTGAGACGGGCAAGGCGCAGTTGGGCGAAAACGGAACCTTTGAACCACGCGCGCCGTTCCCCATGGAAACGCCACGGATGTTTTTTTTTTTTTTTCATGAATCAAGCGGAAACGAACAAACAGCATTTTATTACGTCTTTTGATGCCCGGAAAGTTCTTTTTTTGCTGCTGCTAGTTTGATTACTAGTGATTTATTGTAGGCCGACTTCCTTACGTCATCGGGATCACTTCGAAAATGTCCCACTCGTGGCGCTCATCATGTGATACATTTAGCTTAATTTCTCGGTAAGTAGGGCACTGCTGTTGATAATATTGCCGTTTTAGAAGTTGTCATACATTGGACTTTCACTCTAACATAAATTGTTATTTGCCTTTAGTGTCCCTTTAACACCTGCTGACCATGCAAATACTATTCGTAGCGGGAGAGCTGCCCCCATGGGAATTAGTAGCATGGTTTTACTGCACGAGATACGTCTCCAAGCCATGATCCCGCTACCTTGGTTATGTGTTTTGCGTATTTTTGCTGCTTGTAACATGTCTGATGACATCAGTTTGATTGTGTGTTCATCCAGTAATTTGATAAAACTATCAAGATGCCTTTCCTTCGTTGAGAAATTGCAGGAATGGGAATGGGCTAAGTTTTTCATTACGAGGTAGTGAAAGAAATGGAATTGCAGCAAGTTCTAAATTCCCCAGAATGAAATGGGGGTGCCCATTCTGCAACACGGCTTCAAAGAGTTCTTGGTGTTTGTTCACACTCCCACTGAAGCTGTTACTTCCAGTACGCGGACATTTTGTCATTTTGGGATAACAATGGAGCACAAAAAGAAAGGCGCAGGTCAAAGAAAAGCATACACACGCACCACAAGTGCTCACTCGCAACTGAAATTCCAACATGCAGTGCCAACCAGCCCACCTATCCATCCCGTTTGTCATTTCCAGTAGTGACTTTCCAAAGGCAGCTAGGGCACCGTGTGCTCGCTCTTTTAAATGCTAGTTCTGTGGTTGGGCAAGCAAACTGTGCACTGGCAGTGGTAATTGTAGAGACAATGGTGGTGCCCCGCTATATCTGGTGCACCTGCCTTGTATTGCGTTGAGGCCGCACATGCTAGGCAAAGCCCAAAATTTATCTCGCACAGTGACGGAAAGCGATGGCATCCATATGGATGAGTGCACAGTGTAGTTTGGTAGGGTGCGCCCTTACAAATATGCACAAGATTGTGGCTAGTATAATCTCCAACCAATTTGCTTTGCCGGTAGCAGTTTCATGCCTATATCTACTCTCGTTTATTGAAGAGCCGGCCGTTTTTTCAGTCACATCGCTGTTCTTGTCGATGAGAGCAATGTGAGTAATAGACCTTTTTCAAGCAGTCTCAGAGCGCCCCGCTGGCGTGCAGAGCACTATGGGAAAAGTGTGTGAGCCGGCTGTTCGGTCGCCTTCTGCTCGTTGGCGCCGTGGGATCGATGGGACCACGAAACAAAATGAACACGTTGCAGCTTCTTGACTATTCTTACATCCTAAATACTGCACACATCCGAACGCATCGGCACGTATCCCTACGCATGAAATGCGAAAGGATTAACGCAATTTAGCGTAGGTATTATGGGGCGTATATTCATCGGATGTAGCGGTTATGCAGCGTGCGTATTATTGCGTGCCAATACATGTACAGTAGACTCTCAATAAACGAAACTCTCTTAAATGAAATTGCTGCTTAAATGGAACAACTGCCTCTAACATGATTGGTTTTGTGCTTGAATTCTGCACCCCTTTTCATCTCTCAGTAAACGAAACTCCTGTTAAATGAAACATATTTTCCTGGTCCCTTCAGCTTTCGTTTAACAGGAGTCTACTGTACTAAAATAAGAGCTGGAACACAGAATTCATGTTTATTCAACGGTTACTTGTAACGTACTGATATGAACGAGATAGCTTTCTGCTTGAGCATTTAGTGACATGAAGACTCCTGCGCTGGCCAACTGCACTTAGCCACTATGGCATTTAAAAGGTAATCTCATATTGGTCCCAAGTACGACTTACATATCCACAGTGTGGTCACATGTGAGGCAACACGTAAACACAACAGGCACTTGTAAAATATAACATCTGCAGTTAATGTCAAGGAATAGGGATAAAAGCTTCTCTTTTGTTAACTGCGGTGTGAGTGATGCGTACGCTGTCTAATCAGTGTATCTTATTTTACTAAATGCCGACTGTACTCTCTCGCGCAATCTTCAAATATCAGAGCTTCACCTTTGCTCGTCAAGTGTCGGTGGATGTTGTTTCCGAATGGATCCACGAATTGCATTGACCGCTCGGGGAATTAGTCTATGAAACTGAGTTGTATCTTTTTAATTTATGCTGTAGGGCATGCGGGCGCAAAAAAAACTCTTCGGAACCACTCAGCTGGGCTACAACAGTGGCCTACAACAGCTGGTCTACAACATCAATTTACTATACATCGTTAATGGCACTACAACTGCCTATACCGACTGTTTAGCTGGTTTAGGGTTTGAATCATTAATTCTCCCACTAAGTATTCTACACATGGAAGCTATACGCTTCTTGATCATGCTCTAACATCGCACCTTCTCCACTCGCGGGTGTCATAGATATGCATATCACAGACCATTTACCTGTACTCGTTGCAGTTCAGGCCGAGATTCCTCAGTCCAACTCGACCTACTTTTGCTCGAAGTTAGACCGTGATGGCTTTGTTACCATATCAGGTACCGATTGGCCATCGATTAAATCCATGGAGGACCAAGAACTAGCTCTTGAAAGTTTTTGTTCCATCTTTTTAAAGCTGTGTGCGCTAACACAACTACCACGAAATGCAGAAAACATTTCAAGTTTACCAGTAAGCCATGGGTAACGAAAGGTCTCCTAACCACTATGAGAAAAAAAAAACTTATACGGAAAGACTAAAAAGAACCTTTGAATGTTCGTCCAGCTGCTCGATATGAGTCATATTGTAATGTGTTGAATAATTTGCTAAAGAAGTCAGAACAACTCTATTATGAAAACGAATTTGCAAAGCATAAGGGAAATCCTAAAAAGCAGTGGGAACTTCTTCAAAGACCGATGTTACCTGTAATAGTATAAACACAAGGGCAGATCTATAAGTGATGCTTCTACCATAGCAAACTCTTTCAGCGACTATTTCAGCGACTCTTTCAGCGACTATCCAATTTTTTTTTCTCTGCTGTTATTTAGTATGATGTGCGAAAACACCTATGGCTCAATAGCAAATTTATTCATCTTCTCAATTATGTTTATTGTATTGCTTTGTTTCAAAATTTTGTACAGGGGGAAAAAATATAACCGTGTAACCTAATGAAATAATGCAGTTTTCACTGCGCAGAGAAAAAAATTAACTTGTACGCTTTTTGAGCTAGATCATTCGAACTTTGCTCTAATGTAGAAAGCTGTTTAGCAAATATTTTGCATGTCTCAGATTTTTTTTTCTGTCATGTTGGGGACACATTAAAAATGTTCTATGCAATGTTAAAGAAATCTTGTTTTTCATAAATATTCTTGCATATTATACCTTAATATTATTAGGAACAATATGAATTTTTCAAAGTAATACAATTAGTAAGTACAATCACTTAGCTTCAAATTGATATATACTATTACACTGTATCTGTCATATTAGTCATAACAAAAAATAATTACTAAAACATACAAAATGTGGCCAATTTTTCCACGGTCACGAAAGGCTTAAATTGGTGTCTGTACCCCTTCAAGGTGCACAGCAGCTGCACAGCAAACTATGGATAACACTGGCAATGTTGGACACCAGCATTTGAGTTCGTAAGGAAAATTGCAAAAAAGTCATGCCTTGCAAAGCAGAGCACTCTTACATTATAGCCCCATGGAGTAAGACCAAAGCTTCCAATGGTTGCTGGCCCTTTAATGGTTTTGAATCGAATAAGCAGCATTTGTGTGCTCAATGCTGTGCTGAAGAAATGTAAGCAGGGAACTATTCGAAACTATTTTGCAACCGCACCTGATCTGAATGACAAGGACACGAGCTTTGAGTCCGAAGATAACAGCACCTCAGCCTTGAGCTCCGATGGCGACAATGTTTTGCATCAGCCCAAGAAATCCGCAGCCATTCTGCAGTTGGTTTCGTGTACGGCCTCAAGTGGTCTCCTTTGCAGCATCTACTTGCTGCCAACCTTTGTGTGCAATCTTAAAGCTACTCTGGTTACGTGCAAGGTCCACACACTGCCCAGGTGCGATGTGCTGCCACCAACTGCGAAGCTTCTCTTCATGCCAAGAAGGCTGCCCTAAGCACATCATGGCCCCACTGTACGGAGTGGCGCCAGATGTGTTAAGACTGTGTGCGATTTCGTTTTAGGGGCGAAGCTCCTAAAGCCGTGGGTCTGTACATGCATGTCTTTCGTGGTACGTGACCGCCTAGTTCTATGAAGTGCACTTGCGAGGAACCCACTACGCTATAAATCACCATAATTTTAAGTGCACTTGCGAGGAACCCACTACGCTATACTTCCTAAAGCCGTAGGTCTGTACATGCATGTCTTTCGTGGTACGTGACCGCCTAGTTCTATGAAGTGCACTTGCGAGTTCTTTGAAGTGCACTTGCGAGTCTTACGTCTTTCTTAATGATGTAATGGGCGAACTTTCACGGGAGAGTTACGGTTTTACCAATGATCTCCCCTCTCGAGCTTCGCCCCACTCATCATCATTCATTCCGTGAATATGGCGTGATTTTTTTCTTTTTTTCACTGCGGAGGTGACCAGTACCATCTGAAAAAATGCAAATATGCTTGGATGCATACTTTAGAATGCCAACCTATGCGGAGAAAGGTGGTTCATGGAAAGAGGCGACGCCAGACGAATGGGGGAAGTTCATTGAACTTCTGATTTGTGTGGGAATTGTTCACATTTCATGCATTCATCTATGTTGGGACACCAGCAGGCTTTTCTCGTAAAAAAGGAAAGTTTGAAAAGTCAGAGTGCATCTGTGTCTCACTAAAATCGGGAACTGCATCCCCACATAGCACGTGTGATGAAACAGTTCGTTTCAGATTTTTTTATGGATAGTTTAATACCAGCATTGCATACAGTATTTATTTTTATACTATTCGTGGGTCATTTATCTCTAAAATGTATTCAGAATTTTCTGTTTTGAATGTTTTTGTATATAGTATAATAGTATAGTGTTTTTATTCTTTATCAACTGGGAACAAAAAATGACTCAGATTTATGTTGCATAATATTTTTCTCGCACTGCTATTACATTTCTCTGAAAGAGCATTTAATTATGCACAATTTGGTATGCTGCAATGTGTGCTGGAATATTCTTAGTACAGTGGAACTTCGATTATACGTCCCCCGGTCCTGCGACGACCCGCGTTTTACGACGAATTGGCTTGGTCCCGGCAAAACCCCCATAGAAATAATGTATTAAAAACCTCAATTGTACGACGCAATTTTACGCCGGCCCCGCCTCGTACGACGCTTTGCTGGACTGTCCGAGAAAAAAAAAGACCTACGATGACGCGGGCTGGCACGCAAACACACTGCGGCCGGGCGAAAAAAGTCGGGAAACCGAGGAACCGAGTTCGTATCCGCGCTGCCACCACAGGGCCTCTTCAATTTTTCGACACGCGGTCGGCCATAGCTAGCCAGAGCCAACGTTGGCCGGAGCCAGCCGGAGCGCATTCGTTTTGTCGCATTGCACTGCGCACTTCCGTTGTCGCCTTTTTTTTTTTTTCTCTCTCTCTTCTTTTGGGTGGTTTTGTAGTGACCGTGACCGTTGTGACCGTTGTGAGCAGATAACATGGCAGATAATCTCGAGCTCGCTTTCTAGTATACGATAACTTTCACTACATTTCGTGTCGTTATACCGGACGTGTTGAACGGCGATTGTTGAGCCAATGTTTGCGACAGCCGCGGGAACCGGAACTCGCCGCTGTCTAGCTACCAGAGGGCTGGGGCGTTTTAGCCGCTCGCGATTGGTCGAAGCTTGCAAATCGAATAGGCCTACTGCCGTGCTGCCCATAGAGTTTCCTAAAATTAACTAGAGGGGACTCTGGCGCTGCGATCGTTCAGCTACCATGGGAATGATGGGTAGTACACAAATTTGCCTAGTCTTCGTGCTTGCGGCTTCAAACGTACTTGTGGCTTTGTTTATTGCTATGTTTTGGTTTTCTTTCGGATAAAATAATGGATCGTTGTGAACTTCGTGACCAGGTTTGAATCGCTGAGCCTAAAGAAGTTAGAGTGGCGAAGTGAAACTGCTGACTTTTGCTGAACTTCGTTTTGAGACAAAGCGGATGCAGCCGACGCGGAGCCAAACGGAGCCGAAAGTACGAAGTTTAGACAAATTTGTGTACTACCCATCATTCCCATGCTGGCTGAAGCGTCATGCGTTGCAGCCCCCATAGACACTAGCGCCAGAGTTCCCTCTAGTAAGTATTGTAGGAAACTCTATGGTGCTGCCATTCAGCCATTCCTTCACGTGTTTGCCTCATCGGTTGGTTGTGCTGCGCCGCAGCTGCTGTGTCCACGTGCAAAATTTTCTGTGTTCGGTCATTGGTGTGCGAGGAAGCTTTCCGTCTCGCAATGTCGCGGAACCGAAAACCGCTGACGCTCGGAGAAAAGCTTCGCATAATCGAGGAGGCAGAGAAGCGGAACGGAGCAACAAAGGCCAGCATTGCCCGCGACCTGAACATTCCCGAGTCGTCGCTGAAAACGATCCTCGCGAAGAAGGACAGCATCCTACTAAATGCGGCAAAGTTCGGCCTGAACAGGAAGGCCGCGAAAGATGGCAAATATGCTGCCATGGAGAAGGCCCTCGTTGAGTGGTTGCGTCAGGCCCGCAGTTCAGGAATCGCCGTGGATGGCGCAATTTTGAAGGA
Source organism: Rhipicephalus sanguineus (assembly GCF_013339695.2). Taxonomy (NCBI): domain Eukaryota; kingdom Metazoa; phylum Arthropoda; class Arachnida; order Ixodida; family Ixodidae; genus Rhipicephalus; species Rhipicephalus sanguineus. Next base: position 35,450,363 of record NC_051178.1, read on the forward strand.
GAAGGCTGAGACAGTTGCATTGCGCTGCGGCATTGACGACTTTAAAGCCTCCAATGGCTGGTTGGATCGCTTTAAAAAACGCAGTGGAGTTGTGTACAGCCGCTGCTGTGGAGAGAGCGCGTCAGTCAGCTCCGACACTGTAGAAAAGTGGACTGCATTGCTGCCGGAATTGATACGGGAATACAAACCGTCCGACGTGTTCAACGCAGACGAAACTGGACTATTTTATAATATGCAGCCAGAACAGACATTGGCATTCAAAGGAGAGAGCTGTCACGGGGGTAAGCGAAGCAAAGAGCGTCTTACCGTATTGCTTTGCGCTAATGAAGACGGCTCTGAAAAGCTTCCTGCCCTCGTGATCGGCAAGTTTGAGAAGCCGCGATGCTTCAAGAATTTGAAAAGGCTGCCGTGCCAGTACACGTTCAACCGGAAAGCCTGGATGACGGCTGCTATGTTTTCTACATATCTGCAGCAGCTGGACTCCAAAATGGGGGCTAAGCAGAAAGATTCTTCTTCTGCTTGACAATGCGCCATGCCATCCATCAGATATGTCGCATTTGAGAAATGTGAAAGTTGTATTTCTGCCCCCCAATTGCACTAGCCAGCTGCAGCCACTTGACGCTGGCGTCATCAAGTGCATGAAACAGAAATATCGGAAGTTTCTGGTGCAGCGTCGGCTGGCGGGCATGGAACGCAAGCAGTTGGATAAGAAGCTTTCTGTGCTTGACGCAATGCACTACATTGCTAGTGCATGGGACGCAGTCACGCCAGAAACTATCGCCAAGTCCTTCAGGCACTGCGGCTTTAATAGAAGTGGTGCTTGTTCTACCAGTGAAGCTGCACTGCCTGTTGACGATGAACCAGAGTTCGGCAGCCTGGAGCTGCCTGGATCTTTCGCGGACTATGTTGGTGCCGACGACGACGTTGCAGTGTGCAGTGAAGTGTCGCTGGATGACATTATCGAAACTGTGCGTCCCGACACTGCGGGAACTTCCGACGAGGAAGAGATGGACGACGCTGCAGAGGCTAGCGTGTCCGTTCCGACTTACGCGGACGTGTTGTGCTACGTCGACCACATTCGGCGGTTTGCTTGCGCACGCGATGAGATCGGCGACTTGCTGCCAGATGTTGCAGCTATCGAAAGAAAGCTGATGCGTCGTGGCTGGGCAAACTCTCAGAAGAAAATCACAGATTTTTTAAAAGGTGAGAAATAAAGGTTCGTTCACACCTCCGATAAAATGCGTGGTTGTCATTTTTTCAATTAATTTAATCTACGTTCCTCGGAGCAGCGTACGTTTGTGCCGCGGACTTTCTTAGGCATTATGTGCCCGCTCTTGTGGGGCAAAAATGACCGTCACTGCCTATATTCTCGGTTTTTCGATTATACGACGCCCGGATTATACGACGATTTTGCGCGGTCCCCTGAAAGTCGTATAATCGAAGTTCCACTGGCAAAGAAGTTATTCCCGAAAACTATAAAAAATGACAATTTTCCTATAAAACTGACAATCGTAGAAGGTGTTGATTGCTTTTCAACTTGCGTGATGGCATGTAACCGAAGTCCCAATTCATAGAATTCAGTGATTTACTACGACGTTCTGTTTCTGCAGTGAGTGTCATCACGCTAGATGACAAATGCATATGGGGCACTAAGCTAGGCCTATACACTTGCTCCCAGGTGAAGGAAGGCATCCTGCCACTGGACAATGAGACGGTGGTCGACCGTACGCGCAGCAACTGCAGCTCTCCTCTTGGCGAGCAGACCCTTGTTCTGCTCTTTGGCAACAACAGCCTCTCCTTGGTATTTGCCAAGAATGCCACAGTCTACCTGCACAAGGTCTTTGTCGACTTCTTCTTCACCTCGGAGCTCTTCCCAAATGCTTCCAAGCCAGGTAGGTGGGCAACAGTGTGGGCAACATCACAGATTTCGTCTAGTCATTCACCTAAGAGCACTTGGGTACTATCGAGTGAATAAAGCATTTGCGAGTTGGGGTGCTTACATTATAAGGGGCCTACTCTGTACAGTCATAAATGTTTGCTTTTTTGGTTGGAGGCTGCATCTTGGCTGGCTAGCAAAGCAGATGGTCAACTCTCCACACGTGCAGTTGATGCCACACACATTACGTACACCAACACATGACCATGTGCAGCAGTACACAAGTCTTTGGAGTTTCCATACTCTTTCAAGTGTGGATGTAGAGTTGGCCAGAAGGTTCAACATGTCACGAAGGTGGCTCTGCATGAAGCCATGCTGTGACAGCCTACAGGATATTTCAATGTGCCTACTGCATGGTCGCCTCCAGCTTTTGTCTGTTTTTTTTATTTTCTGTTATTTAAGTACTATATTTAATTTTTAGTTTGAACACTGCAGGTACTTGACTGTTGCGGTGGCCAACTGCTGCATTGTAGGTCCACTCGAGTCTCTGCACCACCGTTTCAGTGGTGCAATAGTAGCATTCTCTAAGTTGAGTTTCAAAGGGTGCAGGAGAGGTGCAGCGCTGGTTCTCGGATTTTCCTGCACCCTCTCTGCTGACGGTGTCGGCTTGGTGTAGGCATGCTCATGATTACTGACAGCACAGCATATGATGCAGTATAGGTGTAGGAGCCATTTCAATGCCACTTATGCATGTCTGCTGTTTCTATGCAACATGGGTTGTGTTCGCATCTCATTAGGTGACCATGCATGCAGTCCATGTGGAGGTCTTCCTGCAAAATTACCAGCAGAGTTTTTGTTGCATAATATTCTCATTTGCACTCTGAGTGTCGTTAGTGAGTGAGTTCGCACCCAATCGAAGCAGCACTGATGTAATGTTGGCGCCCACCACTGTGTATCATCTGCTCCAGTTTTCTAAGTGGCCAATTGAACAACAAAGCTTGCTGAACCATGAAATCTGAGTGCGTTCGTTTTTTTTTAAACAGCTGCTTTGTGACTATATCAGGGAGTTATAAACAACTTGCATCCAATTTAATGAGAACTAACAGACAATCAAGCCAAGGAAATGTGTAGGGGATGTCTCGGTAACCAAGCAAGAACAAGGTTTTATTTTGCGTGCCTCGTTTGCATGTGCAAACGAGGTGACGACATTGCGGTCAAGGTGGCACCACGAGATATGCTTGGTGTTGTCGGTTGATGACACACTCGCATGACGTAGCAGTAACAAAACTGCTTTGAAGTGAACCCGTGTGATGCTGCCCAAAGGAAATGACCGCTGTAGATTTTGAATCGAATGAGCGGCTGAACTGTAATCAGTGCCAATGGGCTGCTGCTTACTGTACGACACTAACATCAAACAGTCTACTCGGGCATACCTTACTAGCAAACACGAAGAAAAACAATTTCCTACTCATTTGCCAAAAAATGACACTGTAGCTTTCAATTGTTGTATGCTTTGTGTGTGCTTTTAAAATGAGTTCTTGGTTTCATTGAGTGCCTCTAGCAGAGAAAGTGAAAACCATGATATTCATTCAGAAAATAAGTGTACTGATGTGTAGTAAGCTTTTGTTTATTGTTGATGCCCTCTGTAGTTTGGCAATCTGTTGTTCAGATGTCTTTTTTCTGGTCTTGTCAGACGTGAATGAGCTCTTACTGTAACATTTGTTGGTTAGGGGAAAGCCCTTGTTGGAGAAGCATGAACAGTGTGTACACACGTCAGCATGTCCTTGTTTCATTTAGCTTGGACACGTCTTCACATTGCCCACTGATACTCGGGCTACTTTTGTTGGGCAAACACATACTTTTGTATCACCGTTGCCATTGTGTGCTGTCATTACTCGAGTTATTTGCCACAGATTTTAGCGGTGCACAGTTGAAGCTTAGAATAAAACCTTTTTGTTTCTTTTGTCCATGCAGAGGAGCACTTGACGGTGTACAACGACACGCTCATGCTGTACAGTGTCCCAGAGGAGCGGTCCTACCACTGTAAGGTAGACCAGCCTGTCTACATTGGTGCCAATGTCACCTTGGATGTGCTCAGTGTGCAGCTGCAAGCTTTTAGAAACACCACCTCTGAGGCTGCAGGACAGTTTGGTGACGGTAAGTGGCATGTGGTCAGTCATTTTTGCTGCACAAGCATCCTTGCAAAGTGTTGTGCATACTGTGATGAGCTCTGTGATCCTAGCTCACTGGTTTACGTGTCTGGTTGGATGTGGTCAGGTGTTGGCCTCCTTGTTAATTCAGTATTTCTTCTAAGGAGCCACTTGTAAAGTATCATTGTTCTGAGACATTGAGTAATGCTGAACGTTGTTATTGGGCCCCTCTCGCATTGCGCAAGGTCCTCTCAACACCATGTAATCTGCCTGTTGTGTTTGGTTAGTTTTCAATATCTTAGCTTGTTGAGGTACTCCTTAGGCATAGATATTTTCCATACTCCTTAGGACGATCTTGAAAACTCAAATCCTGTTGAAAAATTTAAAACTGTGTCGGGAAACTGAATGCATATTACAGATGAACATATTTTTACAGGCTTCTAACAAAAAGGTTACTTATTTCCTGCTTGTGGAAAGCATGCCATTAAAATGTCATTAGATTGAAATGACATTTGGTACAAGGAGTGCCATTTCATCCATGGTGGTGCTACACAGAAAGAACAGCCACTCAGTCATAACTTCAGTTGCAATAATTCCAAAAGAATTGACCAGACAAGTTGCAGAAGATAACTGTAGAGTGCCTGAAAAGTCCTTGTATTCATGGACAAGATAAATATGGGGTGTCACTTCACTGAATGCACGGGGAACTTCCATTTTGGAATGTCTGGCCACCCTAAGCCAACACTTGGCCAGTAGCAGCAGGCGATCAACTGAACAGAAACAATATGGTAGCGTAGAATAACACTCGTTGCAGCAAGTGAAGCGTTTATTTCCTGTCTACTTTAAATTATGTGCAAAGTGCATTAATCTTAAAAAAAAAAAAAACGTTTTATAATGAAATCTACCCTGAAGCGAGAGACGCAGCAACAAAGCTGAGCAGTGCGTTCAGGAAAATGCGTTTTTTCTGTTGCATCGGAGCGACAGTGGCCAGGTGGCACGGTGCCACAGTGGTGAAGGGTAAAAAAATTAATGCAGCTTTGCACTAGTGGTGCCAAGACTGAAGGAACTGCAGAGCTGGCAGCCTCCTTTGTTTCTCTTTGGTTTTCTTTCTTTCTTCTTTTTCCAGTTTTCTGTCTTCTTTCTCTTTTTCTATTTCTTGCTTGCTTTCTCTTTTTTTCTATTTTGATACGTTGTTTTGCCAGTGTTATGCCAAGTGACGACAGCATACGACAGCCCAGGCCCCTGAAGTGCTCTGCACTTGATATATCATTCTCAAGACGCTCGAAGAGCAAGAGGAAGAAGACTTCCCTTTGGAGCAAGCGCACGCTCAGTATGCTACAGATAGCTGTGCTATACAGTAATACCTCGTTAACTCTGAAGTAGTCGATATCGATACCAAAAAAAAAATTTCGAGATAAGCGGAGTTGCACAAATTCCATTGAGAAGTCCAGTTCTATCTAAAAACGTTATCACTAATGACAGGTTTCTTATCAGGAGCACCTAAATTACTCTTTGTAAAGGTTTTAAAGAAAAATAAGACGTACCATAGCTATCAACCAGCTGCGTTTTTCGGCAACGCCTTTACCTAGCAAAGCTTTCTCGAGTTGCTTAACACATAGCACATGGCGATCATCTGCGCTGTTGCACTCAACTTTATTTCGCATCAAGCAAAGCACGTTTCCTGAGAAGCATGCGAACTTGAGCTTGTTGAGCCACATTCATAGTACCTGAGCCACGTTCATAGTAAAAAACAGCGCGAAAACACAAGGACGAGACAGATGAAACGGGACCAGCGCTGCACGTTTCTTGTTTCGGCTGATGTCACCCTTTGCTTTGAGTAGCTGCGTCGACACTGCCGCGATCACTGTGCATGACTCCACGTTGTTTCGCTTAAGAAAATGGTCAAACCAGCCGATGTTGCAGGTGAATTCGGTGTAGCCCACTGCTAAGTCCAGAGAATTGGCCTTCTCTGTCATTGTTGTAACTGGAAGAGGCTCCTCTTGCACGATGAAACCACGCAATTGGCGCCGTTTTGACTTCCGGAAACTTCGAGTGTGCAGTCAGTGTGCAAGGAAATGGGAATGGAAGGGCACAACCTTTAGGCATGCCAAGGTGCTCATCAGCAGATGACACGAGAGGGCTATGCAACCTTCGCAGATTTTTCACTACTTGAGCACCTTTCTGCTGCACACACTGGCAATTTTTTTTCCAACTTTAGATGTGCTTTCTGGAAGACCATCATTGCGACATGAATGATATGTTGCAGATATGCTATGCCTAAACGGGCGTTTTTTTTTTTTCATCTCAGTTTTTGTGATAAGATTCCTGCCTAAACAAGCCGTGAAAATTGCTTTGATCTAAATGCTCTGCAATTGAAGTGACCAAAAACCACATTTCCCTGCTCTCTATAACCTGCAAGTTATTTTCTGGCTCTAAACATCTACAATTACCTCACAGTGCCCTTGAGAAGTGGTTGTGCTGAAATCTCTGCCCTGTTCTTTGCAAAGTTGTCATTGTCACTTCTTGGCATAAATTTTAATATGTTCCTTCTTTTCTGCAGCTGTGGAGTGCTCGGCAGGCGACATCAGCAACATCGTGCCCATTGCGGTTGGCTCTGCACTGGCAGCCCTGGTGATCATTGTGCTCATTGCCTACCTCATTGGGCGCAGCAAGAGCCGACAGAAGGGATACCAGTCAGTCTAGGAGTGGCCCTTCTCGTTGTTCGTTTTGTTTTCACTTCTCTTTCCCTGAACTGGAGATATGTTACTTTTTTTCTGCTCCTTCCCTGTTAATTGGTACGCACGCATCTTGTGCGACTGTCACTGGTGCCCAGCATCCAGACGGGCACTGTTGCCTAGCACACCTGCGGTATGCGGCGACACTTATTGGCTACATGTGCGCAGCTTCGCAATTGATTCATGTGGCTACAAATACTTTTAATGCGCAGGTTTTCCTTCTTGTGTTGCAGACAGTGTACATATGGGGAAGGAGCCTTAAACGTTGGTTCCTATGTGTAGTTCGTTCATTTCCTAGGTTTTTAATTGTAATGAGCTGGGGGGAGGAAAAGAACGCTGCCCCCGACTGTAGTATGCCACGATTGATGTGAGGTCCCGGTACCCTCTTTGGCAGAAGTACTTTTCATGTTTGAGTGTTTTTACTGAAAGTTAATAAACAGCTACTTTCTACATGGTTTGTTTTCTTGGTGTGCCCTACTGCAAATTCTCATGTTGCTCAGCCACACAAAGAAAGTGGACTGAGCAGATTAAGCTGTTAGAACTACGTAATTTGCCATGTGATGAAGCAACTGCTAAACTCTCGTTTTCTGCCTGTTTGGAGGTGTTGTTTTAAAGGGACACTAAAGGCAAATATTAAGTCGACGTTGATTGTTGAAATAGCGGTCCAGAAACCTCGTAGCGCTGCTTTTGTGCCAAGGAAGTGCTTATTTTGAAATAAAATCACGTTTTTAGTGGTCCGCATCGCGTTAGCGCGCTTCAAATCTCCCGCCTGAAAATACGACTCATACGTCACTGCTGCCATGCCCAACGTTGTCCGCTTTTACTTCGCGGCCGCCGACACTAGTAGCAGCCGAGCGGAAGTTGCAGGACCCACAGTAGCAACAACGGCGCTGCGCCAAAGACTTGCTCGGATGGGCACATTCAAAGCCGTCACCAAGTTGCGGTTGGTCTTGTAATCCTCAGTACGAAAGTGCAGAGAGCACACACGCAGAGGTTTTGACTGTTTAGCACATTGGCGCAATGGCATGACACTAAGCCACTTCGAGCGTAAGGGTTCATTCCGCGGCACCCAGTGAAAAGACACACCGGTTTCCTTGCTGCAGCACTGGCGTTGTGCACCATTCGGGCATCCGGCAATATCACACGCATGCGGCATTTTGTCGAACTTTGTCAGAGCGACCTTCACGAGCGCGCAAAACACGCACGGCAGTACGCGATCCCGAAACTACCACTGAGACGGGCGAGGCACAATTCGGCGAAAACGGAACTTTTGAACCACGCGCGCCGTTTCCCATGGCAACGCCACGGAGGTTTTGTTTTCCATGAATCAAGCGGAAACGAACAAACAGCATTTTATTACGTCTTTTGATGCTCGGAATGTTCTTTTTTTACTGCTGCTAGTTTGATTACTAGTGATTTATTGTAGGCCGACTTCCCTACGTCATCGGGATCACTTCGAAAATGTCCCACTCGTGGCGCTCGTCATGTGATACATTTAGCTTAATTTGTCGGTAAGTAGGGCACTGCTGTTGATAATATTGCCGTTTTAGAAGTTGTCATACATTGGGCTTTCACTCTGACATAAATTGTTATTTGCCTTTAGTGTCCCTTTAAACTCCCACGCTGCCTGGGTGCTCCTAATCCATCAAAGATAGGGACCAGGTTTTGAGTGACCATGTAGGACAACTTTTGCAGCACATCACTTCTATTCTACAAGCATTCCTCATTCCATAAAAGCACCTGCCGTAGTTGCTTAGCAGGGAAGTTTGAGGGCACAGGTTCGATTTCCGGCCATGGCAGCTGAATTTTAGTGAGGGCCAAATGTAAGACTCCCATGTGCTTGGATCTAAGTGCAACCCCAGGTGGTCAAAATTAAGCCGCAGTCTCCAGTTACACTGCCTCATAAATATATCGGGGTTTTGGCAGATAAAAAAAAAACCAATTGTTATGGCACGTTCCACGCAAACGTATTTTACAAACTGCATCGAAAGCTTGTGCAGTATTCCGAGAGAAATAAATGTGCCACAGGAAGACAAAATCCCGAAAATGTGTAATTTACAAATTTTCCTCCGCAGCTGCTTGGAGGAGTCTTATCACTAAAAGCAATCTTTGAGGGCAGCATTTCCCCTTAAAAGAAAAACAAATATACAGCCAATGTTTCACGAGCCTTTTTATGCCCACGTATTCTCTCTAAACTACCATATATATGTGCCATTAATGACTTATTCATCTTGAGAACAGCAGTGCAAAATTAAACGCGGACAATCAATGATGCACACAAACACAGGCGCTGAACTTCGGCAATCTTTTATGTGCATGCAAGTCTTAGTATTTAATATTCCGCCACATGAACTGTAGAATGGCGAAAAGTTTGTGAAAGTGCGTAGATAGTTGCACATATCGATGAGGGAAAACTAAGACTGCCGAACGTGTTTGCCATCCTGAGGCAGAAAGAGAAGACGACGACGTTGAGCTCACGTGCACAACCTAAATGGTCCACTCACCTGTAACGGTCTCCTTTGCACATAAGATTGATGGATGTGCTGGGTACGTGCTTGAAACAACGTAACCATCACTGCTGCAGTTTTGTAGACACCATCGACTTGCTGTCATCCCGCAATCTGCTGCAACTGTCTTAGCTTGTCCAAAGGAGACACTGCCGTTCAGAGGTAAAGTGGAAGATGTCGACGCAAGGATGATCCAGTACAAGCGAGTGAGCCAGTCCAATGGCTGAGATTCAGTGTTCTCCTTTGACCATAATGTGTGTGGTAAAGAACCATGAGGACACACTTGCCTTTATTTCAACAAAACATTTCCATAATGCGTGTTTCGGGGGACTCCGTCTAATCAGCACGCTTCCTCTTGGTGACCCTGTTGCAATACACGCAGCTACCAGACAAGACGTGCACCACATACAGTATTTACTCTCATAATGATCACACTTTTCCTCGAAAAATTCTGAGATTTGGGGGTGTGATCGTTGCGTGGGGTAAAAATTAGAAAAATCAAGTTGCAGGTCAAAATGCTTGTACCGTATGCATATCCAGAAAATCTGCTAAATAAAGCCTACCTTTGCATGAAAGGCACACATTCGCTTCTCTTTGCATGAATTGCCTCAAGGAGAGCTCGGTGCACACGTATGTGACAGCAAAAAAGATACCAATAGATAACTGCCCTTTTCGTCATCTTACTATATAATACTGCAGATGTACCTATTACTGAACGATCACAAGATCTGCCACGACCGCTAGCACCCCCATGTTGTGTGGCTTACAACATTGCAAAGAGGACGAGTAATTTTTGGCTACTGTCAATACAACATTGTGCAGTCCCTACTGCATGTCAGTTGCATCTAAACATTGGCTACACTTTATGAGTGTCCATACAGTGCATTGGGACCCCTTTATAGTGGCGGTCCCATGGGGATTGTTCAAATAACTGAGCAGGTTTGAAAAATCGGTCGAGATGTGCAAGTGTACTCTATCTTCGGCTTGTCTTGGCTATGAGCTCTAGCAATGGTAAAGCGATGTCTATTTTCAAATTTATATTTGTTCATTCCAAAGTACCCTAAAAATTTTGACATCTTAACGTGGACAACTAAGAGCAAAAAGCACATCCCTTTCTTGGCTGCCGAAGTTATTGACAACTGGCAAGGTTGTTACTGCACAATGAGATGAGTCCTCTGTATAAGCAGCAGCTGGCACGAATTTACTACACTTAAAAAAAACACCTGACATCGGTTTGCAGATATTCTTTGCACACACATTTCAAGTTGTACTTTGTCTTGGTCACATTCTAGCGTCTAGAATTACAAAAGCGGCCCGATTGGAGTCTAACTAAATCTAATCATTGCTGTTCCCACCGTATCTGTGGCAGAATAAATCACACTGCCACCTCTGTTATGACAGCTTGAAACTCCACTGTCCTATCTCAATAAAGTGGAGCTGCGTGTGCACAGCATTAGTGCAGTAAATTCCTCAGTTATCAGTACCCAGACATTGTGACTGAAGTGCATACAAGCAGTAAGCAAAGTTTGTTGGTTTCAACGTCCCAAAGCAACTCTACGAGAGACGACGTATTGGAGAGCTTTGGATGATTTTGATCTTTTAAGATGCATTTACCATGCACAGTGCACAAGCTTTAGCATTCGGCTTCCATTGAAATGCAACCAGTGAAAACTGGGCACAGGCAAAAACCAGATTTATGCGCTAAGAGACAAGGAAGACAATGTCACTACCAATATGGATACAATAGTTGGCTAAGGAACTTGATATTGGTACACCAGCTGGGACAACCAGGATGATAATGTAAGAAGTAGTAGTAGCCCAGAGGACATCCCACCAATAATGACAGGGGAAGTAAAAGCCTTGGAGGGAATGCAGAGGCAAAGCTGCTGGTGAGGTAACATCACATCTGTTCAAAGACCATCAATGAACAGATTGTGTTTGATAAACTGGCCACCCTGTATGCGAAGTGTCTCTTGACGATGAGGGTACCAGAATCTTGTCATCTTAATTCATAAGAAAGGGAATGTCGAGGACTTGAAAATTTACAGGCCGATCAGCTTAATGTCCTTTGTTTACAAGCTATTCGCAAAGGTAACAGCTAACAGAATTAGGGCCACCTTAAAATTCAGTCAACTAAGGAACCAAGTAGGATTTCATATGGGCTACTTGACAACAGATCATTTTTCACATTATCAATCCGGTATATCGATATAGCCAAGACCTATATATAGCCTTCATAGATTACAAAAAAAACCATTTGATTCGGTGAAAATCTCGGCAGTCATGCTAGCACTGCGAAATCATGGCAACGATGAACCATAGTAAAAATGCTGGAAGAAATCTATGGCTCCACAGCCACCATAGCGCCCCCTCAAAGAGGCCCTGCAACACTTTTGCAGTTTATTGCCTCACGAATTGAGCGCCCCAAAATTCTTTAGAATCGGTCAAAGTGCGAGTGGAGCTTTGCTGCACGCTGTAATTGCTGTCTTCTCTTGTCCCGACGAGCGTGGAACGAAAATACATCACGGCCTTGAGCATCTTTTTTCTTCGAACACGCCACTTGCTTTCAGTGTGATCACAAGTGGCGGGCACATGGCGGCCTCCCGCGGCTGTCACGGTAACTATGCAGCTTACGATGTAGTGTGAAGGCACGATAACCACCGGTCATTAAAGGGGC
>NC_051178.1:35462407-35542406 GCF_013339695.2 Rhipicephalus sanguineus
GATACAAATATACTCGCGAAGGTGGGTGTTCAGTCTCCCTGATGAATTTTACGAAAACCATGAAGCTTAATTTTCAACACCCTGTATAATCAACAGACTCTACCGCGCCACGTGTTTCAACGATTTCCATACTATGTGCACAACAGCAATTCTTACGAGCACACAAGCGATCGGTGTACGTGCATGCCATAGGCCGCATGGTGGCGTAGACAAAACAACCGAGAAACCAAGATCGACAAAAAAAAACAGTACAAAGTAATAAGCACAAATATCTACATTAGGTTTTACGCTGATAACTTATGTACTGATGAAGCTACTGACAAGGCAAGTTCAAAGCATGCAAAACAAATTATCTGCCGCTGTCGTTCCGGAGCCCTCGAACAAACATCCTTTCACGCCTTGCCCCGATTCTGCGGAGGCCCGCAGTTTGCGGCGCCATCTGGAAGCAACGATACAAACCTACAATCCCATGAGCTTCCTATAATCACCTACAGGCAAAACTGTCGCTGCGACACTGTTCTACGTAAAGCCCCTGCATCTTTTAAAAGTAGCGAAATTATTTGGTCCAGCCGTCGCGCACTGCTATGGCCGGTTGGCGTCACGCGAACTTTTCGGTTTCGCGCCGTGGTACACGGCCGCTGATGTTCACCCAACCGTTCTCATCCCCACAAGCGTTTGTCTCAAAGCCGTGTTCCTTTGCTGTTGCTGTTGTTTTTGCGATGCTGCTATTTGGCTTCTTCAGTATTTTAAATGCGAAGGATTTCTTAGCGAACGAAAGGCACTCTGAGCGTTTTTCTATCTATCTATCTATCTATCTATCTATCTATCTATCTATCTATCTATCTATCTATCTATCTATCTATCTATCTATCTATCTATCTATCTATCTATCTATCTATCTATCTATTTTTGTTGCCCACGTTGTAAGCACATTTATTGCACTTCATCGTTCTCAATTGTACATAGCCATCAGCATCCCTGTTCTTCTTCTTCTTCGTGGTTCTGTGCCGAGGCAGACACTGGAATAAACGGTTCTGCTGGCGTTCTCTGGTCCGGTCGTCCTGCGTCTTTGACTATCTATCTATCTATCTATCTATCTATCTATCTATCTATCTATCTATCTATCTATCTATCTATCTATCTCTCTATCTATCTATCTATCTATCTATCTATCTTTCTGTCTATCTATCTATCTATCTATCTATCTATCTATCTATCATCTATCTAATCTATCTATCTATCTATCTATCTATCTATCTATCTATCTATCTATCTATCTATCTATCTATCTATCTATCTATCTATCTATCTCTTCAGGTGAGGGCGCTCTGGTGGTCGTCTCCTTATGTTGGTACCAAAACTGACAAACTTGGACATGAATATATGACGAACACAATTTTCAGGTCATGGCAAGAATAACGTGAATATCTGGTCGCACACGTCATGAAATCCTTACAACCAGTAACGTGTACCCCATATCTGCACATCACGGCCCGTGGTATGCCGGTACGCCCCACAGGTGATACACAGTGTATACCAGGGACAGCGACGATATACTCTGGAAACCTTAACGCGACAGCTTTAAAGAACCCGCGTAGCAGAAAATACCGTGACGACGTCGTCGCCGTTGTCAATGAGTGTTGTCGACGCTCGCTTGGATCGAGGGTACGCGGGTTCGAATCCCGCCTCATCAAGAATTTTTTTCGGCACAATATTTTCCTTCTCTCTTTTTCAATCTTTCTGAATTTCTTCTCTCTGTTTCTTTCTCTTTCTATGTACTCCTTCTCTCTTCCCATCAGGGTTATACAGGCACGCTGGAGAAATCGGCGCACGTTTTCTGGCAGCGACGCAGATGAAGAAGAGGACGGAGATAGCGCGTGCCGGTTGACGACGGTGGTAGTTGTTGGTGAAGACAGTACATCTTATGCTGAGCTGCAACAGCTTGACTGTTCAAAAAATCTCATAGCTACCTAACTCAGTTGGTATCGGTAATTCGCTCTTCCGTCATTATGAACCCCCCCCCCCTCCCGACAATATAACGCTGACGCAAGTTAATTACTAACAGTTTATCACGAAATCACTCAATACTTATATGCACTTCCATCACGATCATAATCAACCATGACATCAACCGACTCGATAAACTGTAACGTAACTTACATCACCATTACGTTGTGACAAGTACATGTCACGATGATAATAACTTCTTTTTGTGCCTTCTTTTTTCCTGCCCTCCTCCTCCTAGGTCCTTTATCTCCTCCGTGCCCAACACCTACTCAGAGTGACATGGAGGCGCCTTTAAATACACCGGCAGAATTCTCCGTTTTTCATTAAGAGCTTTTTCTGTCTCCCTCTCATGATAATTTTGCATGTATGCTCTCGGTTCTAATGGCAGTTACACCAGCGAAGGCGGGGAAAACCCCTGCGACCAATAATGACAGCATCACTGCTTCATCTTACTTCATTCTATTGCCACGTGGGTATCGTTCCAGCGGTTTATCGCGCGATAAGGGCTGTCGCTTTTCCTTGCGTGTTTCATACTCGCTCAGGGTAGCTGTCCTAAATGATGACGTGCACGTCTTATCGAATTCCGCGATAGACGGTAGGTGGGCGGTGAAATGGTCTCATGCCACTGTCTTAAAAACGAGCTGCGGGGAGTGAAACAGGATTCATTCTTTCTTTTTTTTTCTTGTAGGACGGTCGCTCGCCACAACAGGCACGCTTGCGGCGAAGCCGTTGGGCGATCTTTGTTTTTCGTTGAGGGGGGCACAAGTTCGCTCCGAATAAAGTAGTACGTTTTCTTGCTCCTGTGTCGTCCGTCGACTTCACGTACTTGCCGTACGTGACATATCTGGTGGAGGTGCTGGGTATGTTCCAGTCTGCGTCCTCAAGCCTTGATCAGAATTCAAGCAGCGACGAAGAAACGCCGAGAAGAAGTCGCCGAAACAAGGGACTGCCTCCAGAGTACGGACTGCTGCCGGAGAAGACCCACGAAAAGCCGGGCACCGTAAAGCTGCAATGAATCAGCCGTCAGCACCAGCTACCTTTCTGCTGCAGCAGCCACGAGAACCTCGACTTTCCATGGTGCGCCGTGCGACGACCCGGAGGACTGGCTTGAGAAGTTCGAGCGTGTGGCAACGCACAACCAGTGGAATGAAGAATCCAAGCTGCGTCACGTATATTCCGCTCTACAGGGGTCTGCGCGCACTTGGTATGAAAACCAAGAGTCCTCATTCACGTCGTGGGACGTATTCAAGAGCAGCCTCTTGCGCACGTTCACTAGCATCGTACGGAAGGAGAGAGCTGAAGTGCTACTTCAGTCGAGGGTCCAGCACCCAAACGAAAGTGTAACAATATTTGTCGAAGAGATGAAGCGTCTCTTAACAGGGCGGATCCCGCAATGCCAGAGGATAAAAAGCTCAGATATCTGCTTCGAGGCGTAAAAGAGGAAATTTTTTCTGGGCTGATGCGAACCCGCCGAACAACGTTGAGGACTTCGTTACAGAGGCTGCAAACATCGAAAAGACGCTCGATGTGCGTAGACGACAGTACGGGCGCCCGTTCCAGACATCGCTGACGTCGTCACGCTCGAAGAGCAGCAGCTTCGAGCAGCAAATAATTGGTTCGATGTGAATCCTTCCCTACCGCAAGCAAAACAAGATCGTCTTCGATCCCTTCTCGTCACCTACCAGGATTGTTTCGCTTCATCGTCCAAGGTCCGTCAAACAGCGCTGGCGAAACATCGCATCATTACGGACGAAAGAGCACGACCCATACGGCAGTCTCCATACCGGTGTGTCTATGAAAGAAACGCGATGCTATCAGCAGACAGGTAAAAGAAATGCTCACAGATGACATCATCGGGCCGTTCAAAAGTCCATGGTCTTCTCCCGTCGTGCTGGTACAGAAAAAAGATGGTAGCCTACGATTCTGCGTAGACTATCGCCGGCTCAACAAAATAACAAAGAAGGACGTCTACCCGCTTCCCCGAATAGACGACGCACTGGATCGCCTGTGCCATGCAAAGTACTTTTCATCTATGGATCTAAAAACTGGCTACTGGCAGATCGAGGTAGATGAAAGAGATCGCGAGAAGACTGCATTCATTACGCCAGACGGCCTTTACCAATTCAAGGTTATGCCATTTTCGCCTCTGCTGCGCACCCGCCACTTTCCAACGTGTCATGGATGCAGTGCTGGCTGGGCTAAAATGGCAAACTTGTTTGGTTACCTGGACGACGTTTGTGATTTTCGCGCCGAACTTCGATGAACATCTTCGGCGACTAGAGGCGTACTCGGCGCTATAAGGGCTTCTGGACTGACACTAAAGAGAGAAAAATGCCGATTCGCCCTACCGAGAGCTCGCGTTCCTCGGCCATATTATCAGTGGCGGCAGGCGTTCTCCCAGACCCGGACAAGACTGCTGCTATTCGCCACTTCCCGCAGCCCCGCGACAAGAAAGGCGTGCGAAGTTTCTTGGGGCTTTGTGCCTACTACAGGCGCTTTGTTAAAGGCTTCTCTGAACTCGCCGAGGCCGCTCACACGCCTTACAAAAGATGATGTCCCGTTCGAATGGCAAGAATCGCAGCAAAAGCATTTCATGAGCTTCAACGTCGCCCTACAAGAACCACCTGTTCTTGCGCACTTCGATGATAACGCCGAAACCGCGATTTCACACTGATGCCAGCAGTACTGGCCTGGGCGCTGTCCTTGTGCAAAAAGAGAACGGCCAAGAACGGGTGATCGCTTATGCAGCCGTTGCTTATCGAAGCAGAAGGTAAACTATTCTACAAACGAGAGGGAATGCCTGGCAATAGTGTGGGCCACATCCAAATTTCGACCGTACATCTACGGCAGACATTTCAGCATCGTCACGGATCACCACTCGCTTTGTTGGTTAACGAACATCAAAGACTCGGCAGGTCGTCTCCAGGGGTGGAAGCGGGGCTTGAGTGTTTTGGAGCAGCTCAGGGAGCAGGAATAATGCTGTTTTGGAGCAGCTTTGGAGCACCAAAATGTGTGTTTTGGAGCAATGCAAGTTAGTTTTGGAGCAGAATTCTATGATCAAATATCATTGTTTTTTTATTTGTGGTAAACACAGAAATTCCAACGATTTTAGAAAACATTTAATACTGATGAACCAACAACACTTAACACAAATTATATATATATATATATATATATATATATATATATGTATATATATATATATATATATATATATATTATTATATATATATATATATATATATGTATATATGCGCACACACACACGCGCGTACGTGTTATCAAAACATCACAGCTGTGATAGAGCAATGACTCAGGAAAATGAGATAAGCGATGTTCTGCATAGCTACACTTGACTAGACTGACAAATGAAAAACATTTAAGATAATGAACATTTTTCATCAGCGGTGTTTTCGCACCGCGTTTGCCGGGTTGCTACATTTTCGTCAAAAGCCTACGCCGGCTTCAAAAAGTTCCTTCGAAATGCGCGGACGTCAGCGCCGTCTGGGGGCATTGGGAGAAACCAATGAAGCACGTCTCTGCACCCTAAACTCCGTTTGTCGGACGAGCGGGCGATGTGCCGCGCGAGGCGTTTTCTTTTCTACTTCGAGTAGGAAGACGCGGCGGCGCGATTTTGAGATGGCGTTCGTCAAAAGGACGCGCGCGACCCTCCGACAACGCGTCAGTCGCGCATGACATCAAGCCATTCAGGACGCAACAGCGCGATGTCGCGAAAGCGTTCGTCAAAAAACACGCGCATCCCTCCAAACGCGCGTAAATCGCGCCAAAAATTGCGCCATGCGGTTCGACCTTTCCCCTTCAAGTTCCCTTCCAAGATTTGTCAATTATTGGTGTCGCTTATATGCACGCAAATATGGCACTTGAGATGCGATGATACTAGATGTCGCAATCGCACAATTTGTATCCCGTGGTTCTGTTTTCGTACTACCTCACATTTGTCTTTCCAGTAATAAACGTTCCAAGTGCCCATCTTCTTTTTTTGCATATTTCTTCACTCGCCACCTCATGAGCCAAACCACACGCAGCAACGGCGGCGAGCGGCATGCCATGTAGTGCTGCGGATGGTACGAGCTACAGCGTACTCGACCACGAGCCGAGCGCAGGTTCTGACGAGCCAAAATCTAACAACGCGACCGATCGCACTAGCGATACTAAGCTCGTCGCTGCACGAGCGCGTTTACATGCTGCATTTATAACGTCTAAGGGCTTGTGTGCAATGCAACAAAATTCTGCACATGGAGAGGCACGCTTTCCACAAAAAAAAAAAAAAAAATGTGTTTCGGAAATGGTCCAACCGACTTACACGGACCGAGGCCTTGTGAGTGGTTTCGCGGTTGGTAGTGGCTTCACTGACCACAAACAGATAAAACAATTTTTTCTTTCTCGTGAAAACTTATGACACAAAATCCATATTACACACTCAGCTATACAGCGGTTTCCTTAATGCAAAGTTTCTAAATAATGGTCGCGCGTTTACGTCCGCGGCGGCTGCTCGCACTATCCTCATGGCTTTACATCAAATTAAGTATTCGCAGTAAATAGAACCTTTTCGACAATTATGAAGCGTCAAAGCAGTTACTTTTGTTCATGTTCGCAATCCCAGGCCACGATAACAGCAACCGCCTCGTGCGATCGTGCGCGCAGCGCGCCAGAAAACTCCATTGCCGCCGGTGTCACAATCGAAATATGGCCGCACAACTCACTTTCTTGTAGATAGCTCCTGTACAGGCTCGCTAGCTCTTTTTGTGCCTTCGACAACGTCTCGAGAGCGCGCCAAGTGATGTGATGATGATATAAGCTCGCATAGGCGTGCCATGACACGGATGACAGCGGCACATAAAGGCACCAAACGTAGCCTCGGTGATCGGTTCCGGAAGCGCACCGGAGCCCATCGCGGAGGCCGTGCACCAAAGATCGCTTGGGAGCAGTTTCGGCGCAAAAATGCGTTTGGAGCAGGATGGCGCCGCAGAAGCGGATTGGCGCAGCGTGGCGCAAATGGCGCAGCGCTTCCACCCCTGCGTCTCGCTAGATGGAGCTTACGCCTGCAAGAGTTTGATATGACCGTCGTACACAAGAATGGTAGAAAACATTCCGATGCGGACTGTCTGTCACGTGCCCCCATGGATCAGCCTTCGTCTAGCGATGACGACTGGAATTTTCTCGGAGCAGTAACAAGTTCAAGCTTCGAAACAGAACAGCGTAATGATCAATAATTACACGGCATCATCGAGTATCTTGAAGGGCGAAGAGGAGACGTCCCGCGAATTTTCAAACGCAATGCCTCAACTTTCTGCTTGCACAGCGGTCTTCTGGTGAAGAAGAACTTCAAATCTACCAGCACAGCGTACCTACTCGTCGTGCCATCCTCCTTGAGGTCGGAAATTCTAGGGGCCTGTCATGACGAGCCTGTATCCGGGCACCTTGGCGTAACACGGACCCTGTCACGGATTCGTGAAAAGTACTACTGGCCTCGCCTTGCAGCAGACGTTTGTCGCTACGTACGAACGTGTCGGCAATGTCAACGTCGAAAAAACACCCCCCACCAAACCAGCTGGGTTCCTACATCCAATAGCACCTGCCACACGGCCATTTCAACAAATCGGAATGGACTTCCTTGGACCATTCCCGACGTCATCGACAGGAAATAAGTGGATCTTAGTAGCAACAGATTATATGACGCGCTACGCAGAAAACACAAGCACTTGTAAGAGCCACCGCCCAAGAAGCTGCCAGATTTTTCATTAATAACATCGTTCTGCGTCATGGTGCTCCAGAGGTGATCATTACTGACAGAGGAACCGCCTTCTGCAGTGACCTTATGCAAGCGATATTGCAGTATAGCCAGACCAGTAACCGCAGAACGACCGCATGCCATCCACAGACTAACGGCCTCACCGAGCGGCTCAACAAGACAATGGCAGACATGCTGTCAATGTACGTAGACGTTGAGCACAAGATATGGGACCAAGTGCTGCCCTATGTAACGTTTTCCTACAACACGGCGTTGCAAGAGACCACACGAATGAGCCCGTTTAGTCTTGTATATGGGCGAACACCTACAACAACACTTGATGCCATGTTGCCGCACGTAAACGACAGTGACGTGAATCCTGACGTAGCTCAATATTTGTATCGTGCCGAAGAGGCTCGCCAACTCGCCCGCGTACGGCTAAAGAGGCAGCAAGAACTAGATGCCCAACACTACAACCTTCGACGACGGCAACAACAGTATACTCCTGGTGAACTTGTGTGGCTGTGGACGCCTATTCGCCGGCGTGGACTAAGCGAAAAGCTCTTATTACGCTACTTTGGCCCATACAAGGTCCTACGTCGTCTCAGTGAGGTGAACTATGAGATCGTTCCCGAAGGAGCGTTGCAGCGGCAGCGGCGTCGTGCGCGACCTGAGGTAGTTCACGTCGTGAGACTGAAACCTTTCTGCCGTATTTATGTGCTGAACTTGAAGTGCGCGTACGCAAACACTAAGCTGTATTCATGTTTTGACTGCATTTTTTGCACTGTCCTTTATTCTCTCTGTGTGCTTTCTAATTTGTTCGCATCGAGGCGATGCTGTCTTTTCAGGGGGGGGGGCAGTGCCACGTGCGTATCGTTCAGCGGTTTATCGCGCGATAAGGGCTGTCGCTTTTCCTTGCGTGTTTCATACTCGCTCAGGGTAGCTGTCCTAAATGATGACGTGCACGTCTTATCGAATTCCGCGATAGACGGTAGGTGGGCGGTGAATGCTCTCATGCCACTGTCTTAAAAACGAGCTGCGGGGAGTGAACAGGATTCATTCTTTCTTTTTTCTTGTAGACGGTCGTTCGCCACAACAGGCACGCTTGCGGCGAAGCCGTTGAGCGATCTTTGTTTTTCGTTGAGGGGGGCACAAGTTCGCTCCGAATAAAGTAGTACGTTTTCTTGCTCCTGTGTCGTCCGTCGACTTCACGTACTTGCCGTACGTGACACTATGAATCATGACATTTGCAATGCTTGTAAGAGTTCGGGTTTTGATGCATGGGGCCTATGGGGAGTTTCGCAACTCGCATGATCGAAGAACTCTGACACAGGAAGGCACACACTGACAGAGACACACACAGACACAAACAGAGACACAAACACATAGAGACAAACAGACACATAGAAAGGCACCGACGCAGAAACATACAGATGGAAGAAGACACATAGTGAGAGAGACACAGACAGACAAACACACACACATTGACACACCCAGAAAGAGACACGCAGACACTGAGACAGAGAGAGACATACACAGACACTAGAAAGAGACACACACATACACACGTACAAAGACAGACCAACACACACACGAACACACAACGACAGACGAACACACACACACATACACACACACAGACACAGAGAAAGACACACACAGAAACATACAGATGGAAGAAGACACATAGTGAGAGAGACACAGACAGACAAACACACTGACACACCCAGGAAGAGACACGCAGACACAGAGACCGAGAGAGACACACACATACACACACACACACAAAGACAGACGAACACACACACACAGACACACACACAGACAAACAGACACAGAGGAAGACACACATAACATACATAGAGATGGAACAAGACATACTGAGAGAGACACAGACAAACAAACAAACGCACACACATTGACACACCCAGAAAGAGACACGCAGACAGAGACAGAGAGAGACACACAGACACTAGAAAGAGACACACACACACACATGCACAAAGACAGACGAACACACACACACACACAAAGACAGACGAACACACACACACATACACAAAGACAGACGAACACACACACAGACACACACGCAAAGAGACAAACAGACATAGAGAAAGACACACACACTGATAGAGAGAAAGAGACACACACAAACACACACAGAGAACCAGACTAAGACAGACAGACGCACAAAGACGGACAAGGCTTCAGACAAAAACGCAGACACGTACGCACAAACAGAGAAAAATACACCAGACAAATTTACAAACGCACACTTAGACACACACACAGACAACAGACACAGAGAAAGACACACAAAGAGATAGAGAGAAAAACACAGACGGAAGACACACACTGAGAGACACACAAACACACGCACACACAAAGAGACTGGCAGACGCACAGACAGAGAGGGATAGACACACACAGAGACAGACACACAGAAAGAGACACACTCACACACATACGAACAAACACACACACAGAGGGAGACCAGAGTTCTTCCGTTATACCAGTTGCAAGTGTTCCTGCCCATGCACGATTCTGCAGGGGATGTATGGATCCTGTGAACGCCACCTTTATAATAGGGCGGTGACATGCGCGCCCTTAGGCTCGACGAAAGAAAAGATTTTAAAAAAAAAAGTTGGGCTAATGCCTTGTCTACTTCGAATTCCTCGATCTTAGCATATAAAAAAAGAACAAATTCACAGTTCTCCTCTCCACCCCTTACAGCAGAGTCATCTTGTTTTCCCACTATTTATTTTTGTCTTTTCTGTCTACTTTTCTGTCACCAACACTCTAACCGTCTCTTATTTCTATAGCGCACGTGTTCAGCTTTTCACTGTTGTTCCTAAAACACACGGCTTCAAGCAGAGTCGTGCCCAAACGACCCCACAATTAGACAGCACATACCGTGTCGCGTCCTTTGCGTTCCGACAGCATGTACATTTTTCTCCTTTTTACGCCATCTCGCTTTAAAACTACGCCTTCTAAGGCAATCCGACCTCGTTTCAAACAGTAAAGCGCTTCCCCTTGAATTATCTTAAACTGCCTCCCTCCTTATTTCGATTTTGCACTTTCGGTACTTACTCAGGGAGGGTTTTTTTTTGTTTCCATCGCTCGATCCTATCCAATAAATCCTCTCCGCCTCTCTGACTTTTTGCTTAACGCTCGTTGCCATATCCCTTACACTGCCAGCGGTGTACTGGATGTTGAGTCTGCTAGTTCCTTTAATGGAGAAGTTGCCTTAGCTGGCCGTGATTTGTCTCTCGGAAACAGAAATGATCATCATCATGAACCACCATGCGCTCGCTTCGTCCTCTTCCTCAACTTCGTCCTGTTCGGCTTCGCTGTCAGAACGCGTGCGCCGATTTCTCCAGGGTGGACTACAATAACCCTCATGAGTGAGAGTAGAGAGAGAGAGATGTATAGAGAAGGGGAAGTCCTTGGCGAACAAAAATGTTTCACGAGGCGGAAATCGAACCCGCCTACCCTCGATCCGAAGGCGAGCGTCCCAAGCACTCGGCTATCCAGGCACGCTTGCAGAGCCCAGCATAGCCTTGTATAGTATAGTGTAGGAAGGGGGTGGGAAGTGAGCGTGAGGAGGATGGGAGAGTAAAGCATAGCATAGAGAGGAGGAGAGTCACGGAGAGAAAGAAACGCAGAATGAGAAAGAAAGAGAGTGAGAGAGAAAAGGATGGAAAGAGGGAGGAGATGCAAGCGAGCAATAGAGAGGGAGCAGGGAATGAAATATAGAAGAGGCAAGAAAGAGAATTGAGAGAGATGGGTAAGCAGAAATAAACAGTGAAAAAAGACAGAAAAACAGAGACAAGAGAGAAGAATAAAGAAACAGAGGAGGAGAGAGAAAGTTTGCAATACTTAGCAAAACAGCAACAGCCAGAATCACAATCGTGCCCGTTAGCTCCGCTGTCTCTTTAGCATGGCGACTCCACCGCAAGCTACGCTAATTTTCTCTCCAGTGTGAGTCAACGCTATTCCTGTAGACATACCGGGACATCATCCGCGTCTGCCCATCTTATCTCTGCGATATTGCGTAGCCTCTCTTCGAACCTCATTTTGCTCTGAGCTTCCCTCACCTCAAAACTTGCCCATCCCAACCGCAATTAAACTTTGGAGCGGGATATATCGGGGCACAGGCATGTCAGCACTCTTCCAAGTGGAGCTGTGTAGAAACGCCACTGCCTCCAACCTTTTAATACAAACATGCCCGCTTGCTGTACACATTAAAAGATCCTTATTCAATCTTTGTTAATTGGGCGGCTGACAGCGATAATTATTGTCGCACTTCGTCTTCCCCTGGATAAATAAATACTCGCGAAGGTGGTTTTCACGTACCTCCCAGTGCTGAATTTTAAGAAAACCATGAAGCTTAATTTTCAACACCCTGTATAATCAACAGACTCTACCGCGCCACGTGGTTTCAACGATTTCTATTCTATTTGCACAACAGCAATTCTTACGAGCACACAAGCGATCGGTGTACGTGCATGCCACAGCCGCATGGTGGCGTAGACAAAATAAACCGAAAAACCAAGATCGACAAAAAAACAGTACAAAGTAATACGCACAAATATCTACATTAGGTTTTACGCTGACAGCTGATGTACCGATGAAGCTACTGACAAAGGCAAGTTCAAAGCATGCAAAAACACTTATCTGCCGCTGTCGTTCCGGAGCCCTCGAAACAAACATCCTTTCACCGCCTTGCCCCAATTCTGCGGAGGCCGGCAGTTTGCGGCGCCATCTGGAAGCAACGATACAAAACCTACAATTACCATGAGCTTCCTATAATCACCTAGAGGCAAAACTGTCGCTGCGACACTGTTCTACGTAAAGCCCCTGCATCTTTTAAAAGTAGCGAAATTATTTGGTCCAGCCGTCGCGCACTGCTATGGCCGGTTGGCGTCACGCGAACTTTTCGGTTTCGCGCCGTGGTACACGGCCGCTGATGTTCACCCAATCGTTCTCATCCCCACAAGCGTTTGTCTCAAAGCAGTGTCCCTTTGCTGTTGCTGTTGTTTTTGGGATGTTGCTATTTGGTTTCTTGGGTATTTTAAATGCGAAGGATTTCTTAGCGAACGAAAGGCACTTTGAGCGTTTCTATCTATCTATCTATCTATCTATCTATCTATCTATCTATCTATCTATCTATCTATCTATCTATCTATCTATCTATCTATCTATCTATCTATCTATCTATCTATCTATCTATCTATCTATCTATCTATCTATCTGTCTGTCTGTCTGTCTGTCTGTCTGTCTGTCTGTCTGTCTGTCTGTCTGTCTGTCTGTCTGTCTGTCTGCAGGGTTTGTACAGGTTTCAAAGGAGAAAATTCAAGGATATTCAAGGACTTTCAAGGCCCTATATTAGGATTTTCAAGGCCCTCTTCGAGAGGTAATTTTTTTTCCCACGTCGAAGATATTGAAACAGTGCTCTCAAAAGCTGTGACATTTATAGCACAATGAAAAATGCGTCACACTAGAAATCGACCGGTACGAGAAGTGGGATGCGACGACTTTCAAAGTCTAAAGAATATCTGCATCAGTGACAAGCTCGTCCATTTAAAAAGCGCCATTTAAGCTTGGCGACTGCAACGGAGACGCTGTAGTCAACTACTCTGTCGCAACAGGCGTCAGGTAGCTTTTCAACGCACCCCTTGCCCCATCTTGATTGCGGCAATATGCTTGGCACTTTTCATGTGACTTATTAAAGCGGATTCACCCATGGCAGTCACATCAAAAGTTTTGCCGCAAAGTTTGCACTTCGCCCGGTATGGATTCGTCGTGTCAGGTGCAATCCAGCGCTTGTAGTAGTAATGGTGCAGCCACGTAGGCTGAAATTTGCTTTTTCCGGGCATTGCTTCACATATCAACACATCACTTGCACCT
This sequence comes from Rhipicephalus sanguineus, assembly GCF_013339695.2. NCBI lineage: Eukaryota > Metazoa > Arthropoda > Arachnida > Ixodida > Ixodidae > Rhipicephalus > Rhipicephalus sanguineus. Next base: position 35,476,080 of record NC_051178.1, read on the forward strand.
CTTGCACTAACACGTTGAAGGTACGCTCATTCCAAAAAGCGCTGGTAACACAAGGACACGACTAGGTTAAAGCCCGCGCACAAACACGGATGTCGCGTGGGACTAGTGGGACGGATACAATGGACATACGATAGCGATGGGGCGACTGCGCTTGCAGCATATACTACTTCCACCAGCACTGTTGGTGACGTTTTAAGTCGCTGGCACCACATCTACGGCGAACGCTGCCCCTCAGACTCGCACCAAGTCCAATGTTACCAGCTGTATAACGAGAGTCGGCTAAATAGATATAAAAAATTGGTACCGTTTCTTGACCGCAAACTATATTCATGATGACAAATACCAATTCAAATTGAGCATTCAACAAATTCAAGGTTTTTCAAGGACTGGTCTGAAATTCCAGGTTTTTAAGGGCCTTGAAAACAGACTTTTTATTTTCAAGGGCATTCAATGGTTTCTAGAACCTGTGCGCACCCTGTATCTATCTATCTATCTATCTATCTATCTATCTATCTATCTATCTATCTATCTATCTATCTATCTATCTATCTATCTATCTATCTATCTATCTATCCGTTCAGGTGAGGGCGCTCTGGTGGACGTCTCCTTATGTTGGTACCAAAACTGACAAACTTGGACGTGAATATATATCACGAACACAATTTTCAGGTCATGGCAAGAATAACGTGAATATCGTGCCGCACACGTCATGCAATACTTACAACCAGTAACGTGTGCCCCATATCTGCACATCACGGCCCGTGGTATGCGGGTCACGGCCGCTGGATGAAAAAGCGCACGGGTACGGCCTGCCGCGTGCTCCGAAACCGGCGCGACAGGTCTTGTTTCCCGGACCACCGGGCGGGGAAGGATTTCGCGGGCGCCCGTGGGATCACATGCGCGGCGCGCTTCCGGCAGTTATGGTTGAACGCGTGCGTCTTCATGTGACGCCCGAAATATTCTGTTAAAATCCATATAGCGTGTACATATCAGTTAATTACCGATCTTGCTTGTACATACCTGCAGCTCTTGTGAATTTTCAGTTTTGCATTGCCCAAGATGCAACTTCGCGCACCAATCGCTTTTCGCGGAAGAAGTAATCGTGAGCATATTTCGCTGTTGTCTTAGAAGACCACAACTGACCTGGAGGCGGTACACCTCAACCAGGCGTCAGACAAATGCGAATTCTGTAACCGCGCGTCACACAATGAGAATTGCGCAAGGAGTGGGTTGTTGAATGCTTCCAACCCATTACAAAGGCATCTGCAATAATTCTTCATCGTCATCAGCCACAGCATCAACAAAGTGCACATAATGCCTTACAGGTGTTTAGCGAGTACAACGGCTCTCCGCAGAAAAATTGCATAGTGGCTGCTTCCATACTTCACAAAAATTATGATTAATAGCGTAGTGGGTTCCTCGCAAGTGCACTTTTATTGGTTGCCAAGGAAGCCCATAAGGCTCCCGTGATCCATTTCCTCAGGGTCTCAATAGAGTTAATTCCCTCTCTCTCTCTCTGTCTCTCGCTCTCCGTTTCTCCGGTTAACTTGTGTTCTAAGCGTGGTGGGACAGTTAAATAACGACCTGGCGTCACACAATATGAATTACGTAACTAGTGGGTCGTTTAAAGCTTCCAACCCATTAGAAGGGGCTCAGCCATAATTCTTCCTCGTCATCAACCGTCGCATCAACAAAATACACATAATGCCTTACAAATGGTACCTCGCTTCTCCACAGAATAAAGAATCATGTCGTGGTGGGTGCTTCCCAACATCCCAAAAAAAAATGATTTGTGGTGTAGTGGGTACGTTGCTAATTTACTTGTATTAGTAGCCACAAGAGAGTTTATAACGGGCTCTGGAAATTCCGCTCTTCCAGCTTTCGCTGTGACTGTGCTGCTCTTTCCGCGCAGGCCTGGCTTTTTTTTTTCCTTTCTTCAAACATGTGTATTGTACACATACGATACAGTATCGCATGCAACAGCCACGAACTAATGCTCAGCACGTGTGCGACCATCTCATAGGAGATTCGAGCCACTTTGAAATTTCAGTGACTAACTTCAATACTGACTGGGTGAGCTGTTACGGAATAAGCATATTATGAAAATGGTGAAACGGAAAGAGTGGTGAAAAGTCTGAAACTCCCGCGAACACAACTGCTTGCATTCCTGCGCTTTTCAGAATTTTTGTCCTTTTCCGTGACGCCGTTTTCATGATAATGTAACGAAACAATATTTTTCGGGGAGAATATCCTAGAGCGCGAATACAAGTTGGCAGCCGGCAGATATACAGTTACACTGCGAAAACGTGGTCCTCCAACCACTGCCGGCCCTCAGTCTGTGCCCCCCGTGTCGTTCGTCAGGTTCCATCTGTTGAACAGATCCAAGGGGCCAAGTGCGCGCCAAGGAACAGCGCGAAACAAAATAAAAGTGCTAGATCCCATACCAACCAAGCATATGTTTACGTTTACACCACCCCGGCCGCTGGCTGCGAACTTTGTTGCATCCAGCGCCCGTGACACCACCTTTCCGTTTTCTCTTATCTCTCGTTTTTTTTCTAATTCCCACCTTTCAGCCCGCGGCACCTTTGTCATTGGTTCCGGTTGTTTCCGAACGCTGTCGCGTTGCGGTGTCGTGCGTTGCCCCGTAATGCCATATGGTAATGATGTTGGTTGCCGTGAAAAGCACGTTTTATTGAGAGAGTTGGGCTGTCTGTGGTCATTTGCGGAAGGGAACAGACTCAATCTTACCTTAGCAAAACACGTGGAGACAGAAAAGTGCGGAAAAGACTGGTGGGCGACGACAAGAGTTTATTTTAAACAAATATACATGGCAGCCAACACACACGTTGGCAGCCACACACAGAGACAAAGTAAGGATGGTCGCTTTTGAAAGAGCTATGGTAGACAAAAGAAAACGAAAAAAAATGGGAGGGGGTACACGCTTTGCTTATGCTCGTCTCTGTTTCCTTTACCTTTTTTTGTTTTTTTTTATTATTGCATTGTTATGCGTCCAGCTTGTGAGCCCAAATTTTGGCTTCCCTGCCTACTTCCAGTCTGTACTGACCATAAAACCCTTCGTTTTGGTCTTTTATATTAGCCGCTGTACAGGCAATGGCGAGACTTCGTTGCACACCCACATGCTTGTCTTCTGACAGTCCCCGTCATGTGGTTCTATCGTCTATTACTGTTTATTTTTTCTGTTATGTATTGTCGACAAAGGCACACGTGCTCGTTCCAACGAAGGCACGTGTACTCGATTGTCCTACAGCAGCCGTGGTTTTTGCGTGCTACTACGTGTGCAAATATGAAAACGTGGTTGACACTTGATCCGGCAGTCTCGAAAAAAAAACTGGGTAAGCGAATGTCACGCATGAATACATATAGCTTGAGTTGATCCCCGCCATTTCATGGTTTTTTTTTCTTGAGTTAAAGAAAATTTGAGTTGTGGTCTATTATTGTCAGCTTCATTCTTCAAGATATTAGTCACTCCAGTAATCGACCTAATATCTATCAATTTGTTGACATTGCACCGCTAAGAACTGTCAAGAAATTTGCAAGCCACTTCTAATGAATATATACTTCCGCAGCCTTTTCAACAAAGTTACGAGGAGTGCGTCATTATATCTGTAGAATCCCCTAGTATCAAGCATCCGAAGCTCATTTTTTTTGGCACAGTATCGTGTATCAGAGATCATAAAAAAGATTCAAATTATGTTTTTACATATACTTTCTCTGTATAAAGAACATGAACGCGTATTGTCGGATGTTTCAAATAAATACTTGTGAAGCATTTCAGCTGGGAAAACTCAAATGTGCTGAAGCAGTGTCACTGAAATCGAAACATGTTAAAGTAACAAACAATGCATTCATTACGCATTCATAAGTATAACAATCACTTTTTCACACATTCAGCGCCTTATAGTGTTGCTACTTGCATTGTATATTCTGTCAGACAAAAAGCAAAATGAAGGTCCTGAAAAAAAAGTCCCAGGAGCTCGGCACTTAAACGGAAATCTAAGTGGCTATTTAACCAGATTATGCGAACGGACTCAACTGACTGCATGATATTGCATGACTGCGATAGGTGAGATAGAAAAAAAACCGAATAACTGAATGGTATCACTGTTGTGACAACCACCAACTAATTTGCTGCGGCTGCTGCCCCAACGGAGCCGCCGGCACCCGTATCCCCGTCCCCGCCACGCCGCAGCGGCCGCAACTGCAACTACGGCGGACACGCGCTCTCCCATAGAAAGCCGCCCAACGCGGCAGGCCGTACCGTGCGCTTTTTCATCCAGCGGCCGTGTGCGGGTATGTGCCACAGGTGATTCAGAGTGTATACCAGGAAGAGCGACAATATACTCTGGAAACCGTAACGCAACAGCTTTAAAGAACCCGTGTAGCAGAAAATAGCGTGCCGACGTCGGCGCCGTTGTCGATGAGTGTTGTCGACGCTCGCTTGGATCGAGGGTACGCGGGTTCGAATCCCGCCTCATCAAGAGCTGTTTTTCGGCACAATATTTTCTTTCTCTTTATTTCAAGCTTTCTGAATTTTCCCCCTCTGTTTCTTTCTCTTTCTATTTACTTGTTCTCTCTCCCATCAGGGTTATTACAGGCCACGCTGGAGAAATCGGCGCACGTTTTCTGGCAGCGACGCAGATGAAGAAGAGGACGGAGATAGCGCGTGCCGGTTGACGACGGTGGTAGTTGTTGGTCAAGACAGTACATCTTATGCTGAGCTGCAACAGCTTGACTGTTCAAAAAAATCTCATAGCGTACCTAATTCAGTTGGTATCAGTAATTCGCTCTTCCGTCATTATGAAGCCTCCCCTCCTTCCCGACAATATAACGCTGACGCAAATTAATTACTAACATTTTATCACGACATCACTCAATACTTATATGCACTTCCATCACTATCATAGTCAATCATGACATGAACCGAATTGATAAACTCTAACGTCACTTACATCACCATTACGTTGTGACAAGTACATCTCACGATGATAAATTTTTTTTTGTGCTTTCTGTTTTCTTGCCCTCCTCCTCCTAGGTCCTTTCTGTCCTCAGTGCTCTACCCCTATACAGAGTGGCATGCACGCGCCTTTAAATACGCCGGCAGAATTCTCCGTTTTTCATTAAAGAGCTTTCTCTCCCTCTCCTGATAATTTTGCATGTATGCTCTCGGTTCTAATCGCAGTTACACCAGCGAAGGCGGGAAAAACTTCTGCGACCAATAACGACAGCATCACTGCTTCATCTTTCGTCATTCTATGACTCATGACATTTTCGTTGCTTGTAAGAGTTCGGGTTTCGATACATGGGGCCTATGGGGAGATTCGCAACTCGCATGATCAGAACTCTGACACAGAAAGACAGACAGTGATAGAGACACAGACAGACACATACAGAGAAACAGTCACATAGATAGAAATACACAGACACACACAAAGAGACAAACAGACACAGAGAAAGACACACACACACAGAAACATACAGATGCATCAAGACACATAGTGAGAGAGAGACACAGACAGACAGACATACGAACACACACACGCACACAATGATACACACACAAAAAGACAGGCAGACATACTGACAGAGACAGACAGAAACACAGAGAGAGACACAGACAGACACACACACACACACAACCAGAGACAGACAGACGCACAAAGCGACAGACAAAAACACAGACTCACACAGACAGAGACAGACACACCAGATAGATTTAGGAACAGACACACACACACAAAGAGACAAACAGACACAGAGAAAGACACACACGCAGAAATAGACAGAAACACACAGATGGAACAAGACACATATTGAGAGAGAGACACAGACAAACAAACACACACACATTGACACACCCACAAAGAGACACGCAGACACAGAGAGAGAGACACACACATACACACAGAAAGAGACACACACACAGACACACACAAAGACAGACGAACACACACACTCACACACAAAGACAGACGAACACACACACACACATACACACACACAAAGAGAGACAGAGAAAGACACACACAAAGATAGACAGAGGCACAAACACACAGACAACCAGACTAAGACAGAGAGACGCACACAGACAGACAAGGTGACAGACAAAAACGCAGATACACACACACAAACAGAGAAAAACACAGCAGGCAGATTTACAAACACACGTAGACACACACACAGAGACAAACAGACACAGAGAAAGACACAGAGACAGAGAGAGAGAGAAAAACACAGACGGAAGAAGACACACACTGAGACACACAAACAAACACACCCACACCCAAAGAGACAAGCAGACACACAGACAGATAGGGATAGACAAACACAGTGACAGACACACAGAAAGACACACACACACACACACAAATACAGACGAACACACACACACACACAGAGGGAGACCAGAGTTCTTTCGTTATACCAGTTGCATGAGTGCCTGCCCATGGACGATTCTGCAGGGGATGTGTGGATCCTCTGAGCGCCAACTTTATAATGGGGCGGGGACATGCGCGCCATTAGGCTCGACAAAAGAAAAGAAATTTAAAAAAAAAAGTTGGGCTAATGCCTTGTCTACTTCGAATTCCTCGATCTAAGCATATAAAAAAAGAACAAATTAACAGTTCGCCTCTCCACCCCTTACAGCAGAGTCACCTTGTTTTCCCACTATTTATTTTTGTCTTTTCTGCCTACTTTTCCGCCACCATTACTCTAACCGTCTCTTATTTCTATAGCGCACGTCTTCAGCTTTCCATTGTTGTTCCTAAAACACAAGGCTTCATGCAGGGTCGTGCCCAAACGTATAACAACAGGGTGGACATCTCCACAATTAGCCAACACATACTGTGTCGCGGCCTTTGCGCCCCGACAGCATGTACATTTTTCTCCTTTTTATGCAGTCTCGCTTTAAAACTACGCCTTCTAAGGCAATCCGACCTCGTTTCAAACAGTAAAAGGCTTCCCCTTGAATTATCATAGACTGCCTCCCACCTTATTTCGGTTTTGCCCTTTCGGTACTTACTCAGGGAGGGTTTTTTTTGTTTGTTTCTATCGCTCGATCCTATCCAATAAATCCTCGCCGCCTCTCTGACTTTTTGCTTAACGCTCGTTGCCATATCCCTTACACTGCCAGCAGTGTACTGGATGTTGAGTCTGCTAGTTCCTTTAATGGAGAAGTTGCCTTAGCTGGCCGTGATTTGTCTCTCGGAAACCGAAATGATCATCATCATGAACCACCATGCGCTCGCTTCGTCCTCTTCCTCAACTTCGTCCTCTTCTGCTTCGCTCCCAGAACGCGTGCGCCGATTTCTCCAGCGTGGACTGCAATAACCCTCATGAGTGAGAGAAGAAGTAGAGAGAGAGAGACGTATAGAGAAGAGGAAATTCTTGGCGAGAAAAAAAAAACGTTTTACACGAGGTGGAAATCGAACCCTCGTACCCTCGATCCGAAGGCGAGCGTCCCAACCACTCGACTATCCAGACACGCTTGCAGAGCCTAGCATAGCCTTGTATAGTATAGTGTAGGAAGGGGGTGAGAAGTAAGCGTGAGGAGGATGGGAGAGTAAAGCATAGCATAGAGAGGAGGAGAGTCACGGAGAGAAAGAAATGCAGAATGAGAAAGAAAGAGAGTGAGAGAGAAAAGGATGGAAAGAGGGAGGAGATGCAAGCGAGCAATAGAGAGGGAGCAGGGAATGAAATATAGAAGGGGCAAGAAAGAGAATTGAGAGAGATGGGTAAGCAGAAATAAACAGTGAAAAAAGACAGAAAAACACAGACAGGAGAGAAGAAGCAGAGGAGGAGAGAGAAAGTTTGCAATACTTAGCAAAACAGCAACAGCCAGAGCCACAATGGTGCCCATCAGCTCCGCTGTCTCTTTCGCATCGCGCCTCCACTGCAAGCCATGCTCATTTTCTCTCCAGTGTGAGTCAACGCTATTCCTGTAGACATACCGGGACATCATCTGCGTCTGCCCATCTTATCTCTGCGATATTGCGTAGCCTCTCTTCGAACCTCATTTTGCTCTGAGCTTCCCTCACCTCAAAACTTGCCCATCCCAACCGCAGTTAAACTTTCGAGCGGTATATCTCGGGGCACAGACATGCCAGCATTGTTCCAAGTGCAGCTCTGTAGAAACGCGACTGCCTCCAACCTTTTAATACAAACATACCCGCTTGCTGTACACATTAAAAGATCCTTATTCAATCTCTGTTAATTGGGCGGCTGACAGCGATAATTATTCTCGCACCTAGTCTTCTACTGGATAAAAAAAAAATATTCGCCAAGGCGGTTTTCACGTACCTCCCAGTGCTGAATTTTAGGGAAACCATAAATTTTAATTTTGACCAACCTGTATAATCAATAGACTCCACCATGCCACGTAGTTTCAACTATTTCTATTCTATGTGCACAACACCTATTCTTACGTGCACACAAGCGATCGTTGTACGTAAAGCCCCTTGATCTTGGGAAAGTACCACCATTCATTGTACTCGCCGCCGCGCGCGCGTCCTCCTCTCTCCCTCCCCGCCCCATTGCCGTCCTCCCGTTCTCCGCCGCTTTTTCCGCGCCGACGATTGTTTTCCTTCGCCGTTGCCCTTAGAGACGCGTGGATCTTGCGTTTTGCAGGTATTTTTGTTTTTCGCTCGCGCCATTTTTCGCCGCGGCTCCGCGTAGCGAACGTTGCACGCCTTCGTTTTTTGCGCTTTGTGTGGGCGCTATGCCGTGCTGTTGCGAGCTAAAATTCCCTGAGTGAAGCAGAACTTTGTTTTATGTCATGATGGGTAGAGACCATATCGCTCGGTGATGTCACTCTATTATACGCACGTTAGAAAATAAAAACGACTTAATCCCATTTGAATAGTACATAGAACAGTTAAACATCAATATAGCGAAGTTGGTAACAGCGGCCACTCACTTCGTTATATCGAAACTTCGTTAAACTGAAATTCGACCTCTCATGCAAGGCATAGTTACTGAAGGATTAATCTTAAACTGAAAATGCCACAAGAATGCTCGACTAATATGGCAACATGAAAAAACCTTTTTTTATTTTTTGCGTGAAAAAAAATCAATTTTGTTGAGCCTGGGGTGCAGCAATCACAGTTAGATGCCTTGCCAGAGTGCCACATGTAAATACGAAACAAATGTGGGTTTAATGCACTGTGGAATTGCGCTTGTTCTGCTGCTGCGGGTTGTCAAATCCTCGCGCGTTGCCCAGAGCAATGCAACGCCTTTGCTACCATGTTGCCCAGCCGATCCCTTTGCTCTCCACGAACGCAAAACTTCGAAAACCATCCCACGTTAGAAAAAAAGAGTCACAGTTTCACCGCGAGAGCAACCATCCGATAGCAACAAAGAGGAATTTTATATGGATATGGACTACGAGCTCGCTCCTTTAGGAAACGCAGCCGCTGCACCAAGAGAAGTGCCCTATCTATGGCTCAGGGGCGGATTCAGGTACCTAATGGGGGGGGGGGGGGGGGAGGGGTACAAAGGCTAAGCTCCCGCTCAGCAGTGCATTTTGGTAGGTCACGCATATTTACAACAGCCCAGAGGGGATTATGGCGGTGCCTAAGAAGCCTTCGTTGTAAACGTGCATAGGGAAGTAGGAAAAGCTAGAGCGATGTGAGAGGTAGATATCAGGGACAAGATTCTCTTTACCCCTTTTGGACAGTGGCAGGCAAAGCAACCTGAACAAGAGCGCAAACTCAACAGGCAGTCTGACAAAGGAGGTGGACGACAGGCACTGAACGGAGGGGGCGGGGGCTGGCTTAAGGGGTGGGGGCGATCGCCGCAACGCCCCCCCCCCCGCCCTTTGGATCCGCCACTGCTATGGCTTCAAGGGAAGTTTTGTAATTAGAGCACAACACCTAGAAAGGTATGAGCCGTCTGCTGATCCCCACTAAAGATACCGCGGCGCACGCGACCACGCCCGCTGGTACAAAGTACGCACTTCCTGGGGGACTCACGCAGCGCTCCCGACCTCCCCAACCCGCCGGCTCCTATCTCCATGTGCCCATCGCGCGAACAAGGCGGTCGGCTCGTTTCATCTCTGCTTGGGCCCCGTTCGTGGGCAGCGCTCGCGCACTTTCAGTCGCACATGGAGCATACAACGCGCGGGGTGATGTAATCGCGATTTGGACTTGATAAGGAAGATCATGGCGAAGGCAAAAAATTCGCGCAGGAGTGTCTACATAATTGCTATCGCAAAAAAAGCAATATAGCTGCGGGCTAAGATCGCATGAAAGCACGGCAACAGCCTCAATTACGGCACATCCAATTATGCTGGAAACGTTGCTGTTTTCCGACATCGCGCGCCGAATCGAGCCAATGGGACCCGTGCTGGTGTCGCGAATTTCGGTCACCGCTATGCCTTGGCTCTGAAAAGTTTTGTGATTCGGCTTTGTAGCAAACATCCACGTGGTGTGGCTGGTAATTGCAAGCTGCAGCCCCCCAAAATATCGGTCGACTGCCTAAAACTTGTTTCAGCAGTGCCCTCATCGGGCAAAAAAGAACGAAAAAAGCATTCACTCGCTGTGAATGGGCCCGTTAGTGACGCTAGCTCTCGCCTGGAAATTTATTCTATTCTTCACGGAGTCGTAAATAGCATCTTTGAAGCTCGGGGTCAGAGCGAGTGAGCTCTCCGGTAACAGCCAACAAGAGTCTTTTTTTCTCGCCGATCGGGATGGCTTGCCAGATACCAGCCTTGTCGAAGACATCCACTTCCTGAACGATCGCGATCGCTTGCAAACCTCAAGCTCGTTATATCTACTGCTACCGCTTCTACAACTAATCATGCATGTTATTTTACACGTGGCGATAACAAAAAAAATCACAGCATATCCACGGAGTGAATGATGATGAGTGGGCGAAGCTGCGGAGGTTCATCGGTAAACCGGGAATCTTCCGTGAATTCTGCCCAGTACATCATCACCGACGTGAGATCGGGCGCGTTTATACTAAAGGTTCGATGAGTTATGACGACTTGCAGCTCACTTTAATTTTACATGTACGCTGTGAATTTTCATTGTTTAGAAAACAATTGCTTTAGAAAACATCTGGCGTCTTTCGTTAAGCAGCTGGCGTCTTTTCGTTTTGCTTTAGAAACATCTGGCGTTCTTTCGTTTTGCTTTTACAAAACATCTGGCGTCTTTCGTTGGTTTATTTCATCAATCAACGGCGTTTTGAACAAACTTTTTATTGTTTAATCACGCACAGGAGAAATCTCACCAGGCACTACCTTGGAGGTAAACAATGGCTGCTAATGGGAATGAGAGACAGAAGAAGTCGGCTTTTAGCTAACACTTACACTTCTACTTCTACTAATCTTTCCTACTGGAACATGCCAATGGCTGATAATGGGGAATGAGAGACAGAAGAATTCGGCTTTTAGTTAACGCGCACGCTGCGAATTTTTTATTGTTCAACAACGCACAGGAAAAATCTCCCACCGGCAACACCTTGGAGGTCAAAGCGTAAGACTGGTTACGCACTACGACTACTACGACTACGACTACGAGGGACGAACGGGTGCCGCCTTAAGGAGCTTCGCCCCTAAAACACCATATCGGGCGCTAACGCACAGCACGCGCGAGAAAGAATACAGAACTACACCGCGTAGTCACAGAATACCCTGACAACATAGCGCGATACGATGTGTCGTGGTTCATGGTTCCCGCATGCCACGCATTAGCCGGATTCTCTCTCACTTCACCGCTCCGAAGGCGATGACAGCATCGAGGTGCTCCACTTCCCTACAGCGGCCGTTTGATCTGAAAAATGCGTTCACAAAATGACGAGCCAGCGCTACCGCGACTTTCGTTGCCTCTCAATAAAGTTACTGTGTATTTTCCCTGATGGGAGCACAATTTCCCTGAATTTTCCCTGAGAATTTCCAGACTACCTAAAATCCCTGAGAATTCCCAGTTTTCCCGGTCGGTAGACACCCTGCGCGACTATAACTGCAACAACGTGAGTGCAAACGGTTATGCGCTTTTTAAGACTCCCCAAGGTAAGCGTAATGGCTTGCGCAAAAAGCAGTGACCCTGCAAAACATCGGCCAAAAAAACTTTGTTCCGACAAAGAACGGCGTTCTTTGCAAGGTAAGGCGCCTTTCCTTCTAAAAAGACAGGGCGTGCAAACACGGACACAAGAAAGAAGTCAGGACACCACAAACGCCGACTAACAACTGAAGAGACGCACAACGGCTGAAAAGAAAGAAGGCACGAAAACTTATCTGCGCATGCCCATGCAACAGGCGAACCTATCAATCCGGCACGCGTGGTGGTCTACGTGTAAGATAACTGTTAAGGCATTTGATTTCATCTTTATGCAAGTTAATCGACGGTTGGCTCACGCATGCACTACCACTATTCTCGATATTCCATGCTTCAATCATCAGGCGCGTTTCTTCATTTCTATGCCGGTACAACACTGCGCATTCATCAAATTTTGGCGTGCACTTACAATCTCGACAATGTAAAGATAGATTAGAAGGTGAGCCTCCTGTAAGCGATCTCTTATGTTCCAACAATCTCTGGTTGATGCATCGGCCCGTCTGTCCTACGTAGAAGCGGCCGCAGCTGAAAGGAATCTTATACACCACACTCGTACGGCAATCAGTGAATTTGTTGGTGTGTCTTACGAAACAAATATCGGTCCGCTTCTTGTCTTTTACTCCCTCATTCTTCCTCTGCACAGCGGCACAAATCTTACCTAGCTTATTGGCAGCCGTGAAAACAACATTAACGCCGTATCTAGTTCCTACTTTCTTTAGCCTGTGAGATACGCGATGAATGTACGGTATACCTACGACACGTTTCTTCCTATCGCTTTCTGCAACCATGCTTGGACTTAACACAATAGACTTCTTTAAACGTTCAGCGACCGTGGCCACTACGTCACGAGGATACCCTACATCTAAAAGACGTGTAACTTGTGCGTTAAAGCTATCACTCATTTTGTGCTCACACGACTTGGTGAGGGCTGACTTAAGGCAAGACATGGCGATGCCGTTTTTTACAACTTTCGAGTGGTTTGACGAAAAATTTAACAGCGGTCTCGAAGATCTAGGAGAATATTGCCAACACACGTGGTTCTTCTGGAACGTTAAGAAAATGCCTAGAAATTGTATTGCATTATTCTGAAGCACCTCTTTAGTAAAGCTTAGTCCTCCTCCATTTAATTCAAATTTTTTGCTCACGGAAGTTACCACCTTTTCAAAGTCCTCACCACTACAAAAAATCAAGTATTCGTCCACATAACGAAAAACCTTAATAACCGAATTACCTAAGGCGCCTTCCAAAAGAGTGTCAATCTTGCTAAGGTATAAATCACTAAGAACCGGAGCAACTTTAGAACCAATACATATCCCTGATTTCTGCACATAAACGCCTTCCTTCCAACCTACCAGCGTCGACTTTAAATACATGGAAAGGATTTCTAGAAATGCACCGGTAGAAACACCACATTTTTCGGTGAAAACCGTCTGGTGCTCTTGTTCGTTAATACATTCATTAACACATTTTAACAAGTCCTCATGCGGCAAAGAATAATACAGGTCTTCAATATCCATACTAAAAGCTTTACAACAGCCGGGGTTCTCCTCCGAGAGGAACTGAACTAGCGCCTGAGAATTACGCATACGAAAAGGGTCTGAAAAACTCAAAGAGGTTAAGCAGTTCTGCAAATAACTAGATACAGCGACTTGCCAGGTGCCTTGCTCTGAAACGATTGCTCGAAACGGAATCTCGTTCTTATGTGTTTTGGCTGAAAAAAAACAGTTCTAAAGTAAGTGATTTAGCCTTCTTGACATTACAAGCTATTCTCTCAAGATTATGTCTTAACAAAAGGTCGAGAGCACGTTGCCTAACTACGGATGGCTTAAGTTTTATCGTCCTAAAATTCTTTTCTATGGCTGTTAATGCTTTTTCTGAGAACAAACTGTCCGGCATAATTACAAAATACCCTTCCTTATCTGAAACTACTGGTCTGAGTTTCTTCTCGACGCAGTAATTAACCAAAGGCCGGATAGGATCAAAACACTTGAGATGCATATTAGAACCCTTGATGCTAGCAACGCAGTCTGAAATGCAGTGGGAACGCTCTTCTTCAGGAACAAGTCTAGTGATTGTACACGGCAAACTTAAAACGTCTATTTGTTTCAGGTTCGGCTTAAAACAGTATTTAGGACCTAAGGCTAGGGTTTTGCAGTGACTATCATCTAAGGCAGCTCCTCCAAGGACTAGCAAGTTATTTTGCGGTGAAACATTAGAAATAATCTTCCTCTTACATGGTTGAAGTTCTCGAAGTTTTACCCTCCATATGAATTCCGCATGCTGGTTAGCTACCCTCATCCAGTCGGCGTACATCTGCTTCTGGCGGCGATCGTCACGCGAAGTCAAGCAGCGGACCTTGAGGCATTCCTGGTAAAATCTCACTTGACGCCATGATTCCGCGGTCAATATGGCACATATCCTCCTGGCATGTCCGGTAGATGGTTGCAGAAAGCCGCACAAAAGTTGAAGTTCAACTGGGCAAACTCTATTTTTTGAAAACCATGAAAAAGTTCTAGCACGGACCAAGCAAATAGCAATTAAAGAAGCCAAAGAAGCAGGATTGTTCAGATAAGTAGGGGAACACGGAAAAGGGCTCAGAGTACTAGAAATGAAGCTTAGAATAACAGAGAGCTGAGCTAGTTGGTAAGTATTCATTCTAAAAAGACAGGGCGTGCAAACACGGACACAAGAAGTCGAGATTGTAAGTGCACGCCAAAATTTGATGAATGCGCAGTGTTGTACCGGCATAGAAATGAAGAAACGCGCCTGATGATTGAAGCATGGAATATCGAGAATAGTGGTAGTGCATGCGTGAGCCAACCGTCGATTAACTTGCATAAAGATGAAATCAAATGCCTTAACAGTTATCTTCCACGTAGACCACCACGCGTGCCGGATTGATAGGTTCGCCTGTTGCATGGGCATGCGCAGATAAGTTTTCGTGCCTTCTTTCTTTTCAGCCGTTGTGCGTCTCTTCAGTTGTTAGTCGGCGTTTGTGGTGTCCTGACTTCTTTCTTGTGTCCGTGTTTGCACGCCCTGTCTTTTTAGAATGAATACTTACCAACTAGCTCAGCTCTCTGTTATTCTCAGCGCCTTTCCTATTGCTCGTATCAAAGCATCGCCGAATGCTACATTTCAAATATCGTTCCGGCCTGCTTGTCAACGTCTGTTTTTCCTAGGCCATTTGAGCGTCGCATAAAAATGGGCTTGTCCTCAATATGCTGAATATTCAGCTGAGAGTGCATCACCTCCCACGTCGGCAACTGTTATTCAGCCTAAAGTGCACAACTACAGGATCTGCTTTCCGCTGCGAACAATTACGCGCGATGATACAGCTTCTCGATCGCGCTTGTCGTGATTGTTAGATTCCGTTTATGTGAATGTTTGATATAAAAAACAAACGAATGGACGAATACACTTGCATGACGGGGGGGAGTAGAATTCACGCATAAAAATCCTGACACAAATGCAATCAGTCGCAAGGACAAAATAAACAAACAAGCGCAACGCAAAAAAGAACAGTAAAATTCTGAGAGCGAAAGTAAGGCGTTATCTAGCAGGCCGCGACCGAAATGGCTCGTCTTGGTCACGCCTGCATTAGTAATTCTTCCGTTCACTAGTGAAAAACTATATTATCTCTTATGCCGGTGTCACACGGGTAGTTTCGATGGTGACCAGAATCATTCCGGATATGATTTCTTGATCGCGAATCCTCGCCGCTATTCGGTCCAAACTAATCCGGATCGAGTTTGGCGCAAACGTCAGTCAAATCGCAATCTGGGAGTCAGATATCGATGAGCAGATCTCGATGATATTCATCTCGATCGGGCCTGATCGCGATTATAAGTTACAGCGTAGCAGCACCTTATCTGGCACGGCCCTGATCGCGATCAAAAGTGCCCCTGTGACACCGGTATTACTTACGGCGTTGTCTTCTACATGACGACTAAGCTTAGTGATCAGTTTTTTTTTTCCGTGCCGTGTTTATGCTTTCTTACTTTCCTTGCTGAGATTCGCATTTGTGACTCAAATATTATGCCTGCTTTCCCAAATAAATCTCAGGTAAAATTCAGCGCTTATCCGTGTGGCCTCTACTCGCCCGTTCGTCTGTTTTTCCGCGCTGTAACACTCTTGCAGGATACGTTGTCTGTTTTACTGAAAATTGGAACAGCGGCTTGTAGAGGCGTTATTCTTCCAGCTTACTTTGATATGCGCTTCAGCCACCCAAATGCAACGAAGGCATGCCCTGAAAGAATGAACGGAATGAATGAATGAAATTAAACAATTCAGGCCGACGGCACTGTAGATGAGCAGCGCCAGCTAGCTAACATTGCTTTTTTTTTCAGTTCGTCAATTTCCTTTTGAATTTGAATGCCACGCACGCATAACTGGGAGACGAATATAATTTGGTTTTCTCGCGGAGACGACGTCCAGGGGGTGTTCTACTGATCGCGCATGCTTGCTGTCTATATCGGCTTCGAGGCAGAGGCCGAAACTGCTCGCTCTGATAGCAAACGCTTTAAAATCACCCTTCTGCGGTTTTTTCGGAGAGCTTCTTTCTGTTTATGTAACACGATCCAAAATCATCGCATCGATGTGTTTTGACATTCGTACGGAATGTCACCTCTCACAGGCAAACCGAGTGGTACTTTCTTTGACACGAACGGTTAAATACTATTCTGAAAAATCTTTCTCCGGCGCTTCTGTTATTGCGGTAGACGAGTTACTATTGGCGCCGCTTGATCGTACTTACACTGCGCAAGCGTCATGTTCAGTCTGGAGACCACCATGCAAGACTACTTTCACGGCAAGATAACGCATGGATGGACAATGTATTATCCACGAAGTCATTTCAAGATGCGACGCTGTAAGTTCGTGAGTTGCATATGCGCGCACAGGAAAGAAACAAAAAATCCAGGCACGGGCGGACATGAAGCAAGCTAAACTATATCAGAAGCAAATGTAAAGCATGTCATCATGTGGCAGGAAAAACGTCTGCATGATGGAACGCTGCATAAAGCTCATTTTAAATTAGCATGCCCCATTTACACAGCTTTCGAAAGAAACTAATATTTTAATAAATTTCATTTCAGTGTTCTCTATCTTGTTATCACCATTTTTTTTAATTTTCTACAGCACCGGGGTGCGAAAGTGGCCCGACATCACGCGCCTCCATTGATTTCTATAGCGCGCCCGCGGCAGCGCCGGATAAAAATGGTGCCGTGCGCAGCGCGCACCGGCGGCGGGCGAGGCGAATCGAGGAGGAAACGCGCGCGCGGATGAGAGTGTCGTTACTTTCTTAGATGAAGGGGCTTCAGGTGTACAGTGCTCGTCTAATGAAACCCGAACAGCGGCAAGCCTTCGCATGGTATAGTGCGCGCCCTCCAGTTATCACCATTGACAGGCGCGTGCATCCGGTTTGACCGCACTGCGCATGTGCGCGCCCGTACAAGGTGATAACTGGACGGCGCGCACTACACCATGCGAAGGCTTGCCGCTGTTCGGGTTTCCTTTGACGAGCAATGTGCGTGCATGCCACGGCCGCGTGGTGGCTTAGACAAAAGAAGCCAAAAAGACCAAGCTGGACAAAAAACAGTACAAAGTAATAAGCACAAATATCTACATTAAGTTTGACGCTGATAGCTTATGTACTGATGAAGCTACTGACAAAGGCAAGTTCAAAGCATGCAAAAACACTTATCTGCCGCTGTCGTTCCGGAACCCTCGAAACAAACATCCTTTCACCGCCTTGCCCCGATTCTGAGGAGGCCCGCAGTTTGTGGTGCCATCTGGAAGCAACCATACAAAACCTACAATTACCATGAGCTTCCTATAATCACCTAGAGGCAAAACTGTGGCTGCGACACTGCTCTACGTAAAGACCCAGTATCTTTTAAAAGTGGCGAAATTATTTCGTCCAGCCGACGCGCCCTGCGACGGCCGGTGGCGACACGTGAACATTTCCCCTTAGCCCGGTGGTACACGGCCGCTGCTTTTCGCACAACCGCTCTCATCCCCAGAAGCGTTTGTCTCAAAGCGGTGTCCCTGTGTGGTTGCTCTTGTGTTTGGGATGCTGCTATTTGGTTTCGTGGGTATTTTTAAATGCGAAGCATTTCTTAGTGAACGAAAGGCACTCTGAGCGTTTCTATCTATCTATCTATCTATCTATCTATCTATCTATCTATCTATCTATCTATCTATCTATCTATCTATCTATCTATCTATCTATCTATCTATCTATCTATCTATCTATCTCACCCATGGCAGTCACATCAAAAGTTTTGCAGCAAAGTTTGCACTTCGCCCGGTATGGATTCGTCGTGTCAGGTGCACTCTAGTGCTTGTAGTAGTAATGGTGCAGCCACGTAGGCTGAAATTTGCTTTTTCCGGGCATTGCTTCACATATCAACACATCACTTGCACCTCTTGCACTAACACGCTGAAAGCACGCTCATTCCAAAAAGCGCTGGTAACACAAGGACACGACTAGGTTAAAGCCCGCGCACAAACACGGATGCCGCGTGGGACTAGTTGGACGGAGACAATGGACATACGATAGCGATGGGGCGACTGCGCTTGCAGCCGATACTACTTCCACCAACACTGGTGGTAACGTTTTAAGTCGCTGGCACTACGTCTACGGCGAACGCTGCCCCTCAGACTCGCACCAAGTCCAATGTTGTCACCTATATAACGAAAGTCAGTTAAATAGGTATAAAAATTGGTACCGTTTCTTAGCCGCAAAATATTTTCATGATGACAAATACCAATTCAAATTGAGCATTCAACAAATTCAAGGTTTTTCAAGGACTGGTCCGAAATTCCAGGTTTTTAAGGGCCTTGAAAACAGACTTTCAATTTTCAAGGGCATTCAAGGGTTTCTAGAACCTGTGCGCACCCTGTGTCTGTCTGTCTGTCTGTCTGTCTGTCTGTCTGTCTGTCTATCTATCTATCTATCTATCTATCTATCTATCTATCTATCTATCTATCTATCTATCTATCTATCTATCTATCTATCTATCTATCTATCTATCTATCTATCCGTTCAGGTGAGGGCGCTCTGGTGGTCGTCTCCTTATGTTGGTAGCAAAACTGACAAACTTGGACATGAATATATATCACGAACACAATTTTCAGGTCATGGCAAGAATAACGTGAATATCGTGTCGCACACGTCATGAAATCCTTACAACCAGTAACGTGTGCCCCATATCTGCACATCACGGCCCGTGGTATGCGGGTATGCGCCACAGGTGATTCACAGTGTATACCAGGAACAGCGACAATATACTCTGGAAACCTTCACGCGACAGCTTTAAAGAACCCGTGTAGCAGAAAATAGCGCGCCGACGTCGGCGCCGTTGTCCATGAGTGTTGGGCCGCTCGCCTTGAATCGAGGGTACGCGTCTTCGAATCCCGACTCATCAAGAGCTGTTTTACGGCACAATATTTTCTTTCTCTTTTTTTTCAATCTTCCTGAATTTTTTCCCTCTCTTTCTTTCTCTTTCTATGTACTCCTTCTCTCTCCCATCAGGGTTATTACAGGCCACGCTGGAGAAATCGGCGCACGTGTTCTGGGAGCGAAGCAGATGAAGAAGATGAAGAAGGGGACGGAGAAAGCGCGAGGCGGTTGACGACGATGGTAGTTATTGGTCAAGACAGACATGTTATGCCGAGCTACAACAGCTTGACCGTTAAAAAAAATCTGATAGCGTACCTAATTCAGTTGGTATCGGTAGTTCGCTCTTCCGTCATTATGAAGCCTCCCCCCCCCACCTGACAATATAACGCTGACGCAAATTAAGTACTAACATTTTATCACGACATAACTCAATACTTATATGCAGTTCCATCACTATCTAGTCAATCATGACATGAACCGAATTGATAAAATGTAACGTAACTTACATCACCATTACGTTGTAACAAGTACATGCCACGATGATAATTTCTTTTTGTGCCTTCTCTTTTCTTGCCCTCCTCCTCCTAGGTCCTTTCTGTCATCAATGCCCTACACCTACAGAGTGGCATGGAGGCGCCTTTAAATACGCCGGCAGAATTCTCCGTTTTTCACTAAAGAGCTTTCTCTCTCTCCCTCTCATGATAATTTTGGATCTATGCTCTCGGTTCTAATCGCAGTTACACCAGCGAAGGCGGGGAAATCCCCTGCGAACAATAATGACAGCATCACAGCTTCATCTTACTTCATTCTATGAATCATGACACTTGCAATCCTTGTAAAAGTGCGGGTTTTGATGCATGGGGTCTATGAGGAGTTTCGCAACTCGCATAATCGAAGAACTCTGACGCAGGAAGGCACACACTGACAGAGACACACACAGACACAAACAGAGACACAAACACATAGAGACAAACAGACACATAGAAAGGCACCGACGCAGAAACATACAGATGGAAGAAGACACATAGTGAGAGAGACACAGACAGACAAACACACACACATTGACACACCCAGAAAGAGACACGCAGACAAAGAGACAGAGAGACACACACAGAGGCACTAGAAAGAGACAGACGCATACACACACACACACAAAGACAGACGAACACACACACGCACACACAGACAGACGAACACACACACACACATACAGACACACACAAAAAGACAGACACAGAGAAAGACATATAGTGAGAGAGAGAGACACAGACAGACAGACAAATACACACACATTGACACACCCAGAAAGAGACACGCAGACACAGAGACGAAGAGAGACACACACAGACACTAGAAAGAGACACACACATACACACACGCACAAAGACAGATGAACACACACACGCACACACAAAGACAGACGAACACACACACACATACACACACGAACACACACACACATACACACACAGACACACACACAAAGAGACAAAAAGACACAGAGAAAGACACACGCAGAAACATACAGATGGAAGCAGACACATAGAGAGAGACACAGACAGACAGACAAACACACACACACACTGACACACCCAGAATGAGACACGCAGATACTGGGACAGAGAGAGACACACACATACATTAGAAAGAGACACACACATACACACACGCACAAAGACAGACGAACACACACACAAAGGCAGACGAACACACACACATATACACACACAAACAGACACAGAGAAAGACACACACACAGAAACATACAGATGGAAGAAGACACATAGTGAGAGAGAGACACAGACAGACAGACAGACAGAGAGACAGACACACACACATTGAGACACCCAGAAAGAGACGCAGACACAGAGACTGAGAGAGACACACACAGACACTAGAAAGAGATACACACATACACACACACACAAAGACAGACGAACACACACACATACACACACACAGAGAGACAAACAGACACAGAGAAAGACACACACACAGATACATACAGATGGAACAAGACACATATTGAGAGAGACACAGACAAACAAACACACACATTGACACATCCAGAAAGAGACACGCAGACACAGAGACAGAGAGAGATACACATAGACACTAGAAAGAGACACACACATACACACACGCACAGACAGACGAACACACACATGCACACACAAAGACAGACGAACACACACACACACACAAAAACAGACGAACACACACACACAGACACACACACAAAGAGACATAAAGACACACACAGTGATAGACAGAGACACACACAAACAGACAACCAGACAAAAACAGACAGACGCACACAGACAGACAAGGCGACAGACAAAAAAGCAGACACACAAAGCGACAAAAATACACCAGACAGATTTACAAACACACACAGACACACACACACAGACAAACAGACACAGAGAAAGAGACAGAGAGATAGAAACACACAGACGGAAGAAAACACACACTGAGAGACACACAGACAAAGAAACACACACAGACACAAAGAGACTGGCAGACGCACAGACAGAGAGGGATAGACACACACAGAGACAGACACACAGAAAGAGACACAAACACACACACAAAGACAGACAAACACACACACACACAAAGAGGGAGACCAGAGTTCTTTCGTTATACCCGTTGCATGAGTGCTTGCGAATGGACGATTCTGCAGGAAATGGATGGATCGTGTGAGCGCCACCTTTATAATGGGGCGGTGACATGCGCGCCATTAGGCTCGACAAAAGAAAAGCAATTTTTTTTAAAAGTTGGGCTAATGCCTTGTCTACTTCGAATTCGTCGATAGTAGCATATAAAAAAAGAACAAATTCACAGTTCGCCTCTCCACCCCTTACAGCAGAGTCACCTTGTTTTCCCACTATTTATCTTTCTCTTTTCTGTCTACTTTTCTGCCACCAATACTCCAACCGTCTCTTATTTCTATAGCGCACGTGTTCAGCTTTCCATTGTTGTTCCTAAAACACAAGGCTTCATGCAGGGTCGTGCCCAAACGTATAACAGGGTGGACATCTTCACACTTAGTCAACACATACTGTGTCGCGTCCTTTGCGTCCCGACAGCATGTACAATTTTCTCCTTTTTACGCAATCTCGCTTTAAAACTACGCCTTCTAAGGCAATCCGACCTCGTTTCAAACAGTAAAGCGCTTCCCCTTGAATTATCGTAGACTGCCTCCCAACTTATTTCGATTTTGCCCTTTCGGTACCTCCTCAGGGAGGGTTTTTTTTGTTTCCATCGCTCGATCCTATCCAATAAATCTTCTCCGTCTCTCTGACTTTTTGCTTAACGCTCGTTGCCATATCGCTTACACTGCCGGCGAAGTTGCCTTAGCTGGCCGTGATTTGTCTCTCGGGAACAGAAATGATCATCATCAGGAACCACCACGCGATCGCTTCGTCCTCTTCCTCAACTTCGTCCTCTTCTGCTTCGCTCTCAGAACGCGTGCGCCGATTTCTCCAGCGTGGACTGCAATAACCCTCATGAGTGAGAGAAGGAGTACAGAGAGAGAGATGTATAGAGAACGGGAAGTCCTTGGCAAAAAAGAAATGTTTCGCGAGGCGGAAATCGAACCCGCGTACCCTCGATCCGAAGGCGAGCGTCCCAAGCACTCGGCTATCCAGGCACGCTTGCAGAGCCCAGCATAGCCTTGTATAGTATAGTGTAGGAAGGGGGTGGGAAGTGGGCGTGAGGAGGATGGGAGAGTAAAGCATAGCATAGAGAGGAGGAGAGTCACGGAGAGAAAGAAATGCAGAATGAGAAAGAAAGAGAGTGAGAGAGAAAAGGATGGAAAGAGGGTGGAGATGCAAGCGAGCAATAGAGAGGGAGCAGGGAATGAAATATAGAAGGGGCAAGAAAGAGAATTGAGAGAGATGGGTAAGCAGAAATAAACAGTGAAAAAACACAGAAAAACACAGACAGGAGAGAAGAAGCAGAGGAGGAGAGAGAGAGTTTGCAATACTTAGCAAAACAGCAACAGCCAGAGCCACAATGGTGCCCATCAGCTCCGCTGTCTCTTTAGCATGGCGACTCCACCGCAAGCTGCGCTAATTTTCTCTCCGGTGTGAGTCAACGCTGTTCCTGTAGACATACCGGGACATCATCTGCGTCTGCCCATCTTATCTCTGCGGTATTGCGTAGCCTCTCTTCGAACCTCATTTTGCTCTGAGCTTCCCTCACCTCAAAACTTGCCCATCCCAACCGCAATTAAACTTTGGAGCGGGATATCTCGGGGCACAGGCATGCGAGCATTCTTCCAAGTGGAGCTGTGTAGAAACGCGACTGCCTCCAACCTTTTAATACAAACATGCCCGCTTGCTGTACTCATTAAAAGTCGCTTATTTAATCTTTGTTAATTGGGCGGCTGACAGCGATAATTATTGTCGCACTTCGTCTTCCCCTGGATAAAAAAAAATACTCGCTAATGTGGTTTTC
Organism: Rhipicephalus sanguineus; assembly: GCF_013339695.2. Taxonomy (NCBI): domain Eukaryota; kingdom Metazoa; phylum Arthropoda; class Arachnida; order Ixodida; family Ixodidae; genus Rhipicephalus; species Rhipicephalus sanguineus. The sequence continues at coordinate 35,500,020 of NC_051178.1, forward strand.
ACGTATCGCAGTGCTGAATTCTAAGAAAACCATAAAGTTTAATTTTGAACATCCTGTATAATCAACAGACTCTACCGCAGCACGTAGTTTCAACTATTTCTATTCTATGTGCACAACACCTATTCTAACGTGCCCACAAGCGATCGGTGTACGTGCATGCCACAGCCGCGTGGTGACGTAGACAAAAGAAACCAAAAAACCAAGCCGGACAAAAACAGTACAAAGTAATAAGCACCAATATCTACGTTACGTTTTACGCTGATAACTTATGTACTGATGAAGCTACTGATAAAGGCAAGTTGAAAGCATGCAAAAACACTTATCTGCCGCTGTCGTTCCGGAGCCCTCGATACAATCATTTCACCACCTTGCCCCGATTCTGCGGAGGCCCGCAGTTTGCGGCGCCATCTGGAAGCAACGATACAAAACCTACAATTACCATGAGCTTCCTATAATCACCTACAGGGAAATTGTCGCTGCGAGACTGTTGTACGTAAAGGCCCTGCATCATTTAAAAGTAGCGAAATTATTTCGTCCAGCCGTCGCGCCCTGCGATGGCCGGTTGGCGACACGTGAACTTTTCGGTTTCGCGCGGCGGTACACGGCCGCTGATGTTCGCCGAACCGTTCTCATCCCCACAAGCGTTTGCCTCAAATCAGTGTCTCTTTGCTGTTGCTGTTGTTTTTGAATGCTGCTATTTGGCTTCTTGAGTATTTTTAAATGCGAAGCATTTCTTAGCGAAACAAAGGCACTCTGACTGTTTCTGCCTGCATGCCTGCCTGCCCACCCGTCCGTCTGTCTTCTGAGTTGAAGTGAGAAGAACCAACCAACCTTTTTCACAGAGCCTGTAATTTTATTTGAAATTCGGGAAGCTGCCGAGGCCTTCGCTTCTACATCTCTTGAAGTTTCGCAATCACTGCTGCTAGGTTGGTCATACTAAAAATAAAAATATTTTGATCTGTAGAAGTTCTGTTGCATATAATCATATCCTTTTTTTTTCTCGGTAGCTAATGAGTTAGTAACGTCCCGCTTTACTAAAAACCAATGTTCTCAGTTTGATAGCGAACCGGCGTTTTACAGCAGTCTTACTGCATAGAAAATTTTACTTGCCAATTTTTGCAATGCCGAGTTTACAAGATGTGCGTTATCGTTAAATCAATCTGTGCGACAGGCAAAAGACCGTGCACCACGTGATAAAGTCCGCCACCTCAGCCTAGGCGGCCCGTCTGCGTCGTGATCGTTACTTATTTTCTGCCGAAAACGAAGTGAAACACTCGCTAGGCCACCTCAAGCACGAGGGTATCCACGGTAGAGGCCCGTGCCCTGCCCGAACCCGAGAAAAAATGCCACGTACCAGGCCCGGCCCGACCGCAAATCTTGCCCGACGGGTGCCCGAGCCAGTAATATAGTGGTGTTGCCCGAACATGGAATCGACAGCAAGTCGTTTTAAGTAGCAAATGTCTACGCTTTGTTGGCGCGCATGCTTTTCTAACAGTTATGCTGTAATATCCTTCGGCAATTCTTTGTACAAAGGGGTATCACGGTGGAAACAGCTGAGCGGACATACTCAGTACGATGACCGTTTTGTTCGGTAGCGGTAGACTGTACATATTTTTTCTGCGAATACACTGGGAATTATCAAGAGCGTTTGTAGCGGATATTGCAGCAAGGAAAGTGGTTTGCAGCATGAGATTCAACAGGGAGCGCGATAATAACAGAGGGGGCAGAGAACAGAACCCTTTGTTCACTTTCTGTTTTATTGCGCTCTCTAATGAAATTTAAATCATGCTCTGCCCCACAAACCCAATCGTGCACCCTTTTCGGTAGGTAGCATATATCTTCGGCATAGTAGCACCTTGCCTCATCAAGCGAAATAGAGGGGAAGAAAATGAAGGTTATGACCATTGTAGCAAGTACACTAAGCTAGTTAAAAATTATGATAAACTGGTGCGCTCCGTGTCCTTTTCGAAATACGTATAAACAGCCGAAAGGAAAAAAAAAACTATTTGTCATAGCATTCATTTCGTATATTACACCACTGTTAGTATACACAATCTATACGCTTTATGTGACATAGTATGCCGTTTATTTCTTCACATGTTATTGTGAAAAAAAAATCAAGTTAACTAGAGATTCCGGCTTTTAGCGCGCCATGCGCTGCTGCATGACATACCTTGCCGTGCTAAAGTTTCTTGCATTCTTTGCGCTAGATGCAGGGGAGCACATCTGCCTTGCGAATTGTGAAGGCGTCGGCAGTCGTTGTTCTTAGACTTCCAGCTCTGGAGCATATTTCCGGGTGCCTTCGTGGACCTCTGCAGAATGAGCATAGCTGTCCGGCTGATTCCTTCATTTCTCTCGTTCCCGAACGTCGTGCCACTCTTCAGTAGCATCTATAAAACTCCTCTTTTAGAGCTTTCCCTTGCAGGTTTCGGCAGTGTATCATGCACGGTTTGCACCGTGCTCTTTTGTTTTGTTTTTTTGTTTTCATATTATAATGGTGTATGCCTTCCTAACAATGTTGAACCGGTCGAAGGTGGCAATTGGGCTGTATACGTGGGTGGGACGTGGGTAGGAAATGGTCGAGGAGATTTCGATCTATTTTCGGGGTTTGTTCCAGTTTTGTTATAAAGGCGCGAATAAGCTTCTCGACGCGGACTCATTGGATGCATATGGTTCGAGGTAAGGGGACCTCACCCGACATGGAATTCGTAATTGTCCTTTTTCAAATCAGATATTCCGTCGAGCGAATGTAATTTGCCCCACACCTTGTTTAATAAACCTATAAATTCCTTCACATTGCAGCGCTGTGCGGCAGTATCGTGCAGCTCTCGCGCCCGAAAGCGGAACAAGCTCGGATGTTAACAATGTGGACACACAAAACAGGCTGTGCATGTCCATGTCGCGACACACGACCAAAGAGAGCAGTGACGGAGCCTTGAAAAAAATAATGTTTCTCTATAGCGATTCTGTGTAACGAGACTACACGCAGTCTTTTCGTCTGAGTGGACCGCTGGAACTTCCAAGAACGTTTCCCCGCTCTGGAGTTCTGATCGCTCCTGTGATGACAAGTTATAGGTATAAATTTATTATATTACATTTATTACTGCGATTACAACGTAACATTAGGGATATAAAATAATAACCAATGCAAATCAAGCACAGAATGGCGAAGTGTTAACTATATAAGCGTCTGGGCTATTTACTTTTAGCTCGCCCGTTTCAGATCAGCCACGTAGCCCCATAACGTTAAGCGGAAGATGCGTTAACGTTCGTCTTCGTGAACACGAACGATCATTGACAGAAACAAAGCCGCTTTCTCTCGCCGCTCATTGCCACGAATGCGGCTGCGCACCCTTCTTCAGTGGCACAATGATTTTTTCCCATCATAAAGAGCAGGTAGCAAGGGAAGTCATTGAGACCTTCCACATTAGGAGAAAAGGAGATAAGTGTGTTAGCATGCCATCGATTTCGCTGAGTGACGCAGAATTTTCGTACCTTTGCAGCACATGCAGAGCACATGAAAGCTGCGTTCTTGATTTTACTTGCCTGAGACTTGTTTGGGCTTTTTTTTTGCTTTTGATGTTCTTAGTTGTTGCTTTGTTTATGTTGCACATAACCTATATATATGCGTGTTTTTCCTAATAAACTTTAGTTGCGAGTCAGCGCCTGTCCTGTGCTTTCTATTACTTCGTCGTCGTCTCGTACGTGAGCGCTGTTTCAACCAAGATCAAGTAGGCCCATATGCAGGAAGCAAAAGAATTTCAGTACCTTTCCCTCATAAAACTTCTCCGAATAGCTTGCCCCCACATAAAAAAAAACGTTTTTCTTTTCTAGATGATATATGCACGAAGATATTATATGCACGAAACAATCTTAAAGGGACACCGAAGAGAAAAACAATTTTTCTATTACCACAACCTTACTCCTTCGCAATTCCAAAATCACCGCACTCGCCGCGACAAGACTGTTGGTAAGCGAGAAGACGCGCAAAAAGAAAATTCGGCTGGGGACGCCACCTTGAATTTCGCGCGCCAAACGCCGTGACGTCGCAGATTTTGACGGCGTATACTAGGGCCTACGTAGTTCCCAATCGGTAGATATCTGAACGGGCCATAGACTTAACGCACCAAGCTTTAGGAAATTCTGTTGTGCCAATGTCCCCAAAATACGACAAATCCGTGCCGGCACGCGCGGAGATTACGGCGCGAAATTTAAAAATGAAACTTTGACCTTGATTTTCTGTTCTACTAATAAGCTTATGATGGTGAAATTAATGACATTAGAAATCTCAGAGTACACTCTACCAGTTTAAACCAATTCATTGTCTCACTTTAACTGAGCAAGGTCGAAGCCCGGCCCGACCCGAGCCATCCACCTCAAACCCGGGTCCGACACTAAGCCCCGAGCTTCAGACCCGAGCCCGGCCCGGGCCTGCCCGAGCCCGTTCAGTGCTCTAATCCACGGTGCACGCGACCTCTGGCACTATGCAGTCTCCCCCTCGAATCGCGAATATACCATTCGCGATTGGAATGATTCGTGCACTCACTATTCGAATGTTCGCACACCCTAGGTAATAAAAAGTAATCGTAGCAGAACACAATCTTTCGCAATAAACTGGGATTAGCCACACTGGCGACTCCAAATACAGTTTCATGCAGAAAAACACACGCTCTCGAACGTTAACCGTTTGTATCGAACCACGGGGCAAATACAGCGCATGCGCGGGATCGATCGAGCCGTAAAATGAAACAATAGGTTACAATAGGTTGTCTTGTGGACGCGAGGCGCGCTTCATCGAAAGCTTTTCTTGCCTCCACGGTTGCGCACGCCTGACCGCCAGCAAAGTACGGCAACCAGGCACACGGGTCGTGGGGCTCAAAAACGCATGAAGTAGCAATCGGAAACTTCGATAACGGCGAGCACAATTTCTTAGACCGCTTCGTCAAATACGCCATGCACGTCTGCAGACCACTATGGTCGCGTACGGTTCGCGCTGTCGCTAATTTTGGCCATGGCCTCCGAGATCGGGCTGCGCACGGCGTCTCGGAGGCCAATTTTTGGCGCATTTAGTCGCAAAATTGTGATTTTTTAATCAGGTTGGCGCATAAATCCTCGTTTGGCGAATGTTGCGCAAGAGCGGGAGCGCTGAAAAAACAGTTCAAGCAGGAGCGCACATACGTTGAGTTGAAGAAGGCGGCACACGTGCACTTTACATTCAATATACAAACGCGATTAAGATGTGCAAAACAGTAGTAAAGGGAATGTTAGAAGGTTTAGCACCCGAGAGAAGCAGAGAAAAAAAGTAGATAAATTGGGTATTCACTACACAACAAATCCAATAACTCATATAAAAGGTACACGTCGGGTCTAACCTGTGCAGCGGGAACTAACCAGGCAAGATGAAGAGTGCATTCACCGGCTGAGACTCGACGTTGCCTATACGAGGTACTTCAAGCACACGATCAGGCAGTCAGGCTCACCCACGTGCATCACAGGTAATACTCGGGAAGACTTAAAGCACGTACTCTGCGACTGTTCCCGTTACGACGCCCGAACGAGATTCTGAAGGCAGAACTTCATTTGCAACGCGGCTCGAGCTTGGAGCTACGGCACCTTCTCGGCCCGTGGCAAGAGAGCGCTTGGGCGATGCGCAACACAAAAGCGCTGTTGGCGTTCTTGAGGAACACTCAGCTCAACCAAAGCTTGCGAACGACTCTTTTTATGCATATATGTACTCTTTGTGTGTATATGTGATCATTGTATATACCATAGTCATCACCCGACACCTGGAGTAGCAAGTCAGGCGACAAACCAGGCTAACCTCTCCGGGCATTTCATTAAGGAATATTATCTCTCTCTCTCTCTCAATAACTCATTAACTTTTAAACAAAGCCAACTCGCCATAGGATCTAAACGAAAAAAAAAAGGCACGTCGATCACGAAAAAACTCCCGAGTGCATTTGAATAGATATAGGGTCCTTCGTCAGAATGCTCTACGCGAAGACAGGTGCACGACACTTCCAAAAGTGGGCGCAGAGTTTAGAATGATGGGCATCAAGAAGGGCAACTAATTTCCTCATAGTAAAGCTGTGATGGCGCAGCAGAAATGTAGCTTCATCTAGCGAGTCGGTCTTATGATACGTGCTCTCATAAAATAAATAAATCGATAAAATAGAAATAATAAAAATAAATACCAGGAAAACACTGCCTGAAAAAGAAATTGGCGCGAAAACATTGCGGGAAAAACAGGCGGAAAAATATAGGCAAGGAGTTGCGGCCCATCGTTCTGCTGTAGCGGGTTTCTCATTTTCTTTATTTGCAGCCAAGATTTCTCTTGCAAGCCGGGACAGAAGCGAACGTCGTCGACAGGAAAACGATCGAGAGACGCTACACGACTGCCCGTTTCCATTTACGCAGAACACACCATATAATGCGCGAAAAAATACACAACGTAACGCGCGAACGCGGCATACAAATATATTCGTACAGCGAGCGTAAACCTACAGGCCTCCCGTAATCGCCATGATCCCCCCTCACCCCCCCCCCCCCCCCCCCCCCCCGCACACGCATCCTCCTCAAACCATGTCGTACACAACATTCATAAAAAGCGCCTTTAACGCCATAACGTAATGAATCACGCAAGAATTGCGGAGACGAAAACAATTCCGTGCGTCGCGCCAATATGCGCTTACATGAAAAACCGCATTTCAAAGCCACCTATTGTAGCATACGATTAGGGGATTTAAATCACGAAGCATCACTCACCCCTCCAAAGATGGCGGCATAGTGACGCAAGGAGGCGGACGACCCTTGGCTTGTTGTTTTAGACCGCAGGAACGACAGAAACCACACCTTAATCTTGCCGCGAAGCACAACAATGTTGTCCACTCATTGTCGTCCAGCGGAGCACAAAACGTGGGCACGGTGACGCGAAAGTAACTCACGGAGACGAAGGAAATGTGCGATACTTGAGATCACATCCGTACACCGCCGATAACAAAAAAGGCGGGAAGCGACGCTTTTACAGAGCCACACACTGAAGTCATCGAAGTTATCTCGGTCACTGTAGCAGTCTCAACATGACACTGCATGGTTCGCGGTTTACGTTTGAAACTCGACTATCTCACTTTGCCACGCTGAAGCACGGTATTAGGGGTCCTGATAAAAAGAAAACAGAGCGAAATAAGTCACACCCGGCCCGCTCGCTTGACTCCGACCGAATGGCGCCCCGGTGGCCAGACACGGCAGATGCAACCGATGCAACGGCCGAAGTCCCTAGACCGACAGCATTGGTCGTTCGTTTGTTTCTTGAAGAAAGCGTTAATCTAGGGAAATTTTGTCTACTCTTCGCAACGGTTATCCCAACGCTTCGCGCGGCTATCCCTTTGTTAGTCCCTAGGCTCGGTTTCGAATTCTCGCTGTGCTTTTTTATTAGACAGATGGCAATTTTGATGATAAGCCCGGAGATGTCGGCCTCGTTTTAACGCCCGACTTGCTTAATGTAGGTGTCGAGTGACAGTTACGGTAGACGTGATGATCCCACACACAAATTACATACAAGTTACATACAAGGAGGGACAGTAACAACTGAACGCGAAACGTAACTTGTGATGACTTGTGAGCTAGTAGGAAAAGTATAAGGGGTTTCGTTTCAAATGAGGGGCTAGACGAGCGTACGGAACGAGTGAAACACACTCAGTGAAAGGGCTGCAAGCGAGAGTCTTCGATCGTGCTTCGGTTGTTTTCGTATAAAGACTCCCTGATCTCTGTATTAAGGCCAAAAGCCTTCGATGCCTCATCAAGCGCGAAAGTTGCCCGTCGGCGTCGGCGTCCCGCGGCGTCGGGGACCATCGAGTTTCCTACAATTACCTAAAGGGAACTCCGGCGCTGCGATCGTTCAGCCTACATGGGAATGATGGGTAGTACACGGATTTGCCTAATCTTCGTCCTTACGGCTTCGAACGCACTAGTGGCTTTGTTTATAGCTGTGTTTTGGCGTTCGTTTCAGATAAAAGAATGGACCCTGTGAACTTCGTGAGCAGATTTGAATTGGTGAGCCCAAAAAGGTTAAACTTGTGAAGTGCAACTGCTGACTTTTGCTGAACTTCGTTTTGCGACAAAGCGGACGCAGGCGACGTGGCGCCAAACGGAGCCAAAAGAACGAAGTTCGGACAAATCGGTGTACTACCCATCATTCCCATGCTGGCTCAAGCGCCATACGTTGCAGCTCCCATAGACACTAGCGCCATTGTTCCGTCTAGTAAATATTGTAGGAAACTCTATGTAGGGGACAAGTGATGCAGAAAATCATGATCACGTGTTGACGTCACCATATAACGTCACGATGACGTCACAGATCACAAAACCTGTGGCGCCACTGTGACATAATGTGACGTAACGCCCCATGATGTCGTCATCGCATGACACCGTAGCTTGGTTAAAGGTGGTCTGATCACGGAGGAATGCAAAACCAGGTGAGGTGCCTCCGATCCTGGGGGCTGTGTAAAACCACGTTAGGTGCAGCTGGGTGCAGCGAGCTTTCGGAGGGTGGCGGGACAGGATCGATAAATCGACGGAGAAGAAAAAGAATGTGGCTTTGGCCTTCCAGTCGTCTTAAGTGAATGCGTTAGGGACCCTGTGAGTTTTTATTTGTGGTTGCTGCGGGAGGGAGCATCTGGCTGCAGCACAGCCGACGACACAGGCGAAGCTCGTCGCTTTCATCGCGTCGACTTGCTTGGCCACGGGAATGACGATGAGCCATGAATTCGTTCAACTGTCACCGCATCAACGACAATGATTTTGGTGCGGCAGCAGCCGTCTCAGTTGTGTACACGTACGTGTTGCCGCGGGTCGTGAGAAGAGCAACGTTGCTTGTTGGGCGAGTTGGAACAAGTCAGTCATAATGGTATTTAGCGCAAACAGTAGACAAAGGACAAAGGAGAGGACGTGGACGCAGCGCTTGTTTTTGATCACCTGGTCTGTATATATATGTGTGTTCTTCTCGAATAAATTTTAGTTGGAAGAATGCGCTGCGTCCACGTCTTTTCTTTTGTCCTTTGTCTACTGTTTGCGCTAAATACCATTGTGAGAAGAGACAAGCGAAGATGGCATCGCACCAGGCGACGTTTTAACATCGGAGCTGTTTTTAGGGACACTAAAGAGAAACACTCAATCGGCCTAGATCGATAAATTGTGCTCTGAGAACTCCAGTGTCGTTAATTTCGCCATCATAGGTTTATTAATAGAGGAGAAAATCAAGTTCAAAGTTTCATTTTTAAATTTTGCGCCGAAATGTCCCCGCGTGACATCACGGATTTCAAAGCGTATTTATCGTATTTTGACGTTGTTGGCTGAACAAAATTACCCCAAACTTGGTATGTTAAGTCTATGGCCCTCTCAGAGGAGAATGTACTTCATTTTTACCGATTAGGATCTACGTTGTCCGTAGTAGGCTTCGTCAAAACATGTGACGTCATGGCGAATGGTGCGGAAACTTCAAGGTGGCGTCGCCACCCACATTTTGTTTTCGCACGTTTTCTCGCTTATTATGCGTCTTCTTGCGGCAAGCGTGGTGTTTTTGGTATCGTGAAAGAGTACTTTACTGATATGAGAAAAATCGTTTTGCTCTTTAGCGTCCTTTTAAGCCGGCCGTGAAAACTTTGGTGTCCGCAGAAAACCTCGGGTGGGTACGCGCCACAGGAATTGGGCAAGCCCCACTACCGAGTACAGCAGGTGCGAGCGTTAAACGAGAACTCAGCTCGGCGAAGGGGAGAGCGTGAAACACGTTAAAGAGAGAGAGAGAGAGAAAGAGAAAAATAGGGAGAAATAAAGGGAATACGAACATAAAAAGATAGAAAGAAAGAGAAAGAAATAAGAAACCGCGATTTGTAATAACGCCTATCTCGAAATCCACTCTCCGGATGCTGTAATCCCTGAGTCATCTCCTCCGCCTAATTGTCTCATCACCCTCCTTTGGGTTCATGCACACAGTGGACACTCAGGCAACACGGCCGCTCACACCCAAGCCCGAGCAATCGTCAGCTGGGCTCAAAGAGACCTGCCTTAGCTTCGCAGTGCCAGGGATCGACTCCTCAGCTACTACGATATAACATTGTTTTACCGAAATTCCAAAAGTAGTTTACTTTTTAATTAGCGGACACAGGCGGTCGGGCAAAATGGGAGAATCAGAGCACTTCCTGCGAAGGGCCTATTGCCGCTTTGCGATTTTGTAAAGGCAGCCGCTGGCAATTATTAACGATTAACGAAATCTGACCAATTTCGCCGACAAAACCGACACCGAAGCGCGGAGGGGTCCTGCTGCCGTGTTCATCCGAAACGTCCAGAATGCACAAGGACCATCGATCGACTTCGCTTCGGGGCTGTGCGGGCTGCGATGGTGATTACAGCACGCATGGCGCACGGAGGTAAAATAATGCATAAAAACAAACACCACTGCGATTGTTGTCGTGCATAGAGTTTCCTACAATTACCTAGAGGGAACTCTGGCATTGCCATCGTTCAGCCACCATGGGAATTATGGGGTGTACCCAGATTTGCCTAATCTTCGTGCTTAAGGCTGGGAACGCGCTTGTGGCTTCGTTTATTGCTCTGTTCTGGCGTTCCTTTAGACCGTTGTGAATTTCGTGACCAGATTAGACCCTTGTGAACTTCATGACCAGATTTGCAATGGTGAGCCCAAAAAGGTTAAAGTGGTGAAGTGGAACTGCTGACTTTTGCTGAACTTCGTTTCGCGACAAAGCGGATGCAGGCGACGTGGAGCCAAACGGAGCCGAAAGAACGAAGTTTAGACAAATCCGTGTGCTACCCATCATTCCCATGCTGGCTCAAGCGCCATGCGTTGCAGCTCCTATAGGCACTAGCGCCAGATTTCCCTCTAGTAAGTGTTGTAGGAAACTACCTTGTCGTGAACGGGGACGTCATCCCGGTCGTCTGCTAGTTGCGCTCATTTGCGCTTCGGTTTCGGCATCGTCGCTGAATTTCGTAGAAATTCATTACGCCCGAGCCCGGCGCGCTATCCAAGCCAGAGGGTTCCTGGAATAAGGGACCCTCCCACCTTCACTCACAAATATCTCTGCAATAAATGTTTTCTCTCTCTCTCTCTGCAGTAATTTCCCGAATCCGCTTTCTCGAAACCTCGAAGTGACGATAGGCTATTCGCAGAAAAAGCTTCAATTATTCCATTTAACCGGACCACTTCTCTCCACTAACTCAAACAATAATTAATTTAATTCCTTTATTTAATTCTGGTTTCTATACACGCCGTTCGGGACCTATAGAGGGCGCCTTGAAAGACGCACGCAGCGCCACTTGCGGTGCGGCGAGCGTGCAACGTTGAGAGCCTTAGCAGACAACAGTGCTTAATTGCGTTCACAGCTATGGCGGCGCAAGCGCCCGCGGCTGGCGCGTTAGTGCTTCGAGCTGGATTTAAAGATATCGTAGTGGGATCGTTCTTCGGCAGAGCCAATTGGCAGAGCAGAAGAGTTCGATGGCGGCGAGTATTACAAGCAGACGACACAAACGTACACTTTATGCCCATGTGAGTTCAATTTTTCAGTATTGTGGCGTAAACGAAGCATTCGCCCTGCTACGTTCTGTTCCGCAGCAACACGAAAGGCATGGCTGCGCTCACTGACGCCCTAAATGCTGCACATAGAAGCTTAGCAACTTGTGAAATAGTTCAAATTCAGTTATTGCTGCCCGTAGCATATCAATCAACCCATCTTCGCTAGATCGCATCCGGCGTGGCATGGCAGCGATTGAAAGTGTAAGCGCGTCGACTAGCAAAAACGCGGCGTCCCCGCACACGCCTGTAACACGACGATTCAGGTAGGGAGCCTGCCGCGGCAACACCCTTGCTCGCTGTCGACAATCAGGCCGTCGATCGCGACGTGCGGACGCTTAGGCCACGAATGAAATTTCAAGCCCTTCATGTCATGGAAGTGCGCAGTCACAGGCGTGCGCACAGGGAGGGGGGGGGGGGGGGGCAGGGGGACTGCCGCCCCCTTGTTACTTAAGAGGGTGTGGGGGTGCAATATCTGTACACTGACTTAATATGGGGAGGGGGGCGCTAAAATAACCCTTCGCCCCCCCCCCTCCTGAAGGGGAACCTCGCTCTGGCCTATGTGCGCAGTGCCGGATTAGGGTGGGAGAGCGCTATAAGCTAACGGCGGACCCTTGCCACCTTACCCCACGCCCCAAAAGATATTCAATTTTGCATGTGTATATATACATGCGCACAGAGAGGCGTGCACACGATAGGGACAGGGCGGGCGGCCACCCCCCCCCCCCCCCCTAAGAGGGAGGCGCAAAATCTGCCCCATACATAGACTTAGTATATGGCAGGGCGATGAACCTTTGCCCTCCCTGATGGGGAACCTTGCATATGCCTATGCGTTCACATACGAACGTATGCGGGTACATGCTTACAGTACATGGTTGAACCAATCCCCCGAAAAAAAGTTTCTGGCTACGCCACCGGTTGGCCCCGTCACAAAATGCAATGAAATGAAATGCTTACTTGCACCAGTTGTATGTTCCCTTTGCAGCTAGCACTGCAGAATATATGCTGTAAGCAACAACGTTCTATGCAAAAAAAAAATGATATATACGCCGGCGCCAACGTCGGCGTGACGTGCTTGGCAGGATCACGTGGTCTCAGCGGCCGCGTCGGCTGCTTGTGGAGCGATGCCGCGTGCTTTGAAAACGAGTTTCAAGTACCACATGCGCTGCAGTCTTTTCAAATACGGAAGTTTTCTCGCATTTTCTGCTCAATTGAAACCATTTTAATAGAGTGGCTGCCTCCGAAGGCGACGAACATGGGGATCTACCGCTCGGTGCCGCAGTGCCGGGCTTACGCAACGGAGCCCAGTGTCAGCCTGCACCGGTAACCGCGGGACAAGAAAGTGCGTGAAGCATGGGTTGTAAAGCTAAGAACCGGCAAATAGCCATCGGCTACGAGTCTTGTGTGCAACAAGCACTTCCGCGACGAAGGCTTTCGTTACTGCGTCGGGCCTGCGGTGTTCGGTGCGATGTTCGGCGGCTGCTGGTTGCTGCAATAACTTCTATTTTATTCACCGCTATTTCAAGTTCACGTGGGTCCTAGTTCACAGCCGACGTTACAGAACCAGTCCGGCGAACGTTACTGTATTTTCTTTCTTTTCCTTGGCGTTGCATGCTACTATACATGCTCTGTCTCGTAGACTATACTTCTCCTTCCACCAGCAATCTCGAAGTAGTGAAGCTTTGGTCTATGAATTTGTTGATGACAGAGAGCGGCGAGTTCACTGGAATGCAAATGGAACGATAATTAAGGAGCATTAAAAAAGGCGTCGCATTTGCTCACGTTTTGTGTGAGCAACAAACAAAATGAATGCACTGAATAAAGAAACAGAAGCACCGGCATCTGCCCGCTGAGAAGGCCGATCAATACGCAGTGCGTGACAGCTTGTCAAATGACATTGAAACGTACACGAATTTAGACCGAAAAAAAAAACACTGAATCGTCGAGACGGCGGCACATCACAAAGTTGCCATGCGCACCGAAGCCGTAGTTGCAAAGAAACTGTTTTTGGACTGCTCTGATAGCGTCCGCGCAACATTAGTTGTTTGTGTACTCACAAATTCTCATATTTTGCGGCCTAAAGTTCACAGCGCGGTGCCAAAACGTGCTCGTGGCAAAAGCGAAACCATTAGTACGAACATACACGCAGACGCTCATACATGCAGAGGCACCATCAGTCGTCGCGAACTCGTGCGATCGCCGGCTCGAGGCTCTTTCTGATATGCTCCGTTTGGTTATATGGGCAGTCTACTCTAATGAGATATTTCACATATTTTGAACTCAGCGAGTCACTGCCTTTCACGCAAAAAGCCGGTTCGGGTATCTCCAACGCGGTGACCGCGTGAAGCGGGTGCTCGGTTTTCTGCAGAGAGACAGCGACTGTAGATTATCTTGTGCTTTCTGTTCGTCTAAAATTATTCTTTTGACAGGAAAGAACATATTTCTTGTCAAAAGTACCTGCAGAAATGTCCCGAAGGGCTTCCGCGAGGTGATTTTGTAGAGCGCCGACAGCAAAACCTACGGGGCGCGCACCGGCGGCATCCTGCCTAGCACGCAATCGAGGCGCGTCCGACAGAGGGCAACTCCGTAACTCCTCGCCGCCAATAACGGGGCGGTGACATGTGCGCCACTAGGCTCGGCAAAAAAAATAACTTTTTTAAAGTTAGCCTAATGCCTTGTCTACTTCGAATTCATCGATCTTAGCATATAAAAAAAAACTCTTCCAAGTATTTGTTTTTACCTTTTCCGTATACTTTTCTGCCACCAGTACTCTAACCGTCTCTTATTTCTATAGCGCACCTGTTGAGCTTTCCATTGTTGTCCCTAAAACACAAGGCTTCACGCAGGGTCGTGCCCAAACGTACACCACGGTGGATATCTCTACACTAAGTCAACACATGCTGTGTCGCGTCCTTTGCGTTCCGACAGCATGTACATTTTCCATCTTTTTTTACGTAATCTCGATTTAAAACTACGCCTTCTAAGGCAATCCGACCTCGTTTCAAGCAGTAAAGCGCTTCCCCTTCAATTATTGTAAACTGCCTTCCTCCTTATTTCGATTTTGCTCTTCCGATACTTACTCAGGCAGGGCTTTTTTTAACTCGAAAGTGTTTTTGCCGGGGTCCACCAAGACTTCAGTGACGTATTTCCGTCATGAAAATGACGTGGAAAAAATTTACACAATCAGATGGCAAAGAACCCACGACCGCTCGGCCCGCAACAACAGATGCCGGGCACGCTACCCACTGCACCACGGTCACAGACTCCAGAGGCTTTACAAACGCGCCTTTTATATCTACCACTCTCCCGGTCGGCGGGGTGGTGTTACCCTCTGGGAGCGGTAAGGTAAAGTAATTCGTCATTATTATGGCCTCCGCGATTAGCACCTGCATTTTGAAAACTTTTCAGCGCGACTTTTCCGTCCCGTTCGCGCTGAAAAGTTTTCAGAATGCATCAGTTCCAACTCGCCCACCTCTCTACTTTAGCACCTGCAGCGCGTTACACGTCCGTCCCATTAGGAGCGTTTTCAATAGAAATTCAATTTTGCCAATGCCTCAACATCCCGCGAGGTGGCGACATTAGCCCAATCGTCGTAAAAGCGCCGGCCTCGCTCATAGCATAACGCGATTCCAAACCAAAAAATCACAGCATATCCAAGGAGTGAATGATTATGAGTGGGCGAAGCTGCGGAGGTTTATCGGTAAACCGTGAATCTTCCGTGAATTCTGCCCAGTACATCATCACCGACGTGAGATCGGGCGCGTTTATACTAAAGGTTCGATGAGAGTTATGACGACTTGCAGCTCACTTTAATTTTACATGTACGCTGTGAATTTTCATTGTTTAGAAAACCATTGCTTTAGAAAACTTCTGGCGCCTTTCGTTAAGCAGCTGGCGTCTTTTCGTTTTGCTTTAGAAACATCTGGCGTTCTTTCGTTTTGCTTTTAGAAAACATCTGGCGTCTTTCGTTGGTTTATTTCATCAATCAACGGCGTTGTGAACAAAATTTTTGTTGTTTAATCACGCACAGGAGAAATCTCACCAGGCACTACCTTGGAGGTAAACAATGGCTGCTAATGGGAATGAGAGACAGAAGAAGTCGGCTTTTAGCTAACACTTACACTTCTACTAACGTTTCCTACTGTAACATGCCAATGGCTGCAAATGGGGAATGAGAGACAGAAAATTCGACTTTTAGTTAACGCGCACGCTGCGAATTTTTTATTGTTCAACAACGCACAGGAAAAATCTCCCACCGGCACCACCTTGGAGGTCAAAGCGTAAGACTGGTTACGCACTACGACTACGACTACTACGACTACGACGGACGAACGGGTGCCGCCTTAAGGAGCTTCGCCCCTAAAATCTCCCACCGGCACCACCTTGGAGGTCAAGATCTGGTACTAGCGTTACGACTGGTTACGCACTACGACTACGAGGGACGAACGGGTGCCGCCTTAAGGAGTTTCGCCCCTAAAATAGCTCTGCGACGCGCGCCTGCCTCCCCTGGCTGTAGCACCGCGTTCCCCGCTCACGCGCTTGCCCCGAGTAAAATCGCGACCGGGCTACCCGGGCGGCACGACGCGCTTTGCGTTTCCCTCTAGTCCGGCCGTGGCGTTCAGTCACATTTTAACATGCCGCGGGATGGCGACCAAGTTCTGCGTCCAATATGCGACGCACTTCTGGCTATCACACCTCGTTCTCTGATTACACTTTCACTGTTAACTACTACAGCTACCAAAGGGTTTGTTTAATCATTTAACATGGACGTTAGTCGTCGGGATGGAGATGTACCACCAATCATCAAAGTGGGTGCAACTACGCTAAACGGTGCTATAGCTGCCAGACATCAATATACATTGTACAAGCTCTCTTATATCAATGTACAGTAAACATTCAGTTACTTCTGTAAAGGCACGCCTTACTTTCGCGTTATTCCGATTCCTATGACGAAGGGATCAACCATGTTTTGTTTCCATCGCCCCTATCAAATAAATCCACTTCGCCTCTCTCACTTTTTGCTTAACGCTCGTTACCATATCGCTCTGCCAGCGGTGTACTGGATGTTCAGTCTGCTAGTTCCTTTAACAGCGAAGTTGCCTTAGCTGGACGTGATTTGTCTTTCGGAAACAGAAATGATCATCATCATGAACCACCACGCGCTCGCTTCGTCCTCTTCCTCAACTTCGTCCTCTTCTGCTTCGCTCCCAGAACGCGTGCGCCGATTTCTCCAGCGTGGACTGCAATAACCCTCATGAGTGAGAGAAGGAGTGCACAGAGAGAGAGACGTATAGAGAAGAGGAAATTCTTGGCGAGAAAAAAAAAAACGTTTTACACGAGGCGGAAATCGAACCCTCGTACCCTCGATCCGAATGCGAGCGTCCCAACCACTCGGCTATCCAGGCACGCTTGCAGGGCCTAGCATAGTCTTGTATAGTATGGTGTAGCAAGGGGGTGGGAAGTCAGCGTGAGGAGGAGGGGAGAGAAAAGCATAGCATAGAGAGGAGAGCCACTGAGAAAAAGAAATGCAGAAATAGGAAGAAAGAGAGTGAGAGAGAAATGATGGAAAGAGGGAGGAGAAGCAAACGAGAAATAGACAGGGAGCAAGGAATGAAAGATAGAAGGGGCGAGAAAGAATTGAGAGAGGGGGGGGGGGTAAGCAGAAATAAACAGTGAAAAAAAGACAGAAAAACAGAGAAAAGAGAGAAGAAAGAAGCAGAGGAGGAAAGAGAAAGTTTGCAATACTTAGCAGAACAGAAACAGCCAGAACCACAATGGTGCCCATCAGCTCCGCCGTCTCTTTAGCATCGCGCCTCCACTGCAAGCTATGCTAATTTTCTCTCCAGTGTGAGTCAACGCTATTCCTGTAGACATACCGGGACATCATCTGCGTCTGCCCATCTTATCTCTGCGATATTGCGTAGCCTCTCTTCGAACCTCATTTTGCTCTGAGCTTCCCTCACCTCAAAACTTGCCCATCCCAACCGCAATTAAACTTTGCAGTGGGACATCTCGGGGCACAGGCATGCCAGCTTTCTTCCAAGTGGAGCTGTGTAGAAACGCGACTGCCTCCAACCTTTTAATACAAACATGCCCGCTTGCTGTACACATTAAAAGATCCTTATTCAATCTTTGTTAATTGGGCGGCTGACAGCGATTATTATTGTCGCACTTCGTCTTCCCCTGGAGGAGGAAATAATTTTATTCCGAGTCCTGCGAGTTGGTGGGGCGGGCCGATGACCCCGCCTAGGAGACGGCCAGGAGTCCTTCAACCCTGGCGGCTTCCTCGGCCCGCTGGACGGCCCAGAGCTGATCCTCGAAGGCGGAGCTGAGCAGCGCGGCTTCCCAGAGGCCAGTCTTCCCCTGGATAAAAAAAATATTCGCAAAGGTGGTTTTCACGTACCTCCCAGTGTTGAATTTTAACAAAACAATAAAGCTTAGTTTTGAACACCCTGTATAATCAACGGACTCTACCACTATACATAGTTTCAGCTATTTCTATTCTATGTGCACAACAACCATTTTTGCGTGCACACAAGGGATCGGTGTACGTGCATGCCACAGCCGCGTGGTGGCGTAGACAAAAGAAACCAGAAAACCAAGCTGGACAAAAAAAAACAGTACAAAATAATAAGCACAAATATCTACATTAAGTTTTACGCTGATAGCTTATGTACTGATGAAGCTACCGATAAAGGCAAGTTCAAAGCAGGCAAAAACACTTATCTGCCACTGTCGTTCCGGAGCCCTCGAAACAAACATCTTTTCACCGCCTTGCCCCGATTCTGCGGAGGGCCGCAGTTTGTGGCGCCCTCGGGAAGCAACAATACAAAACCTACACTTACCATGAGCTTCCTATAATCACATAGAGGGAAAACTGTCGCTGCGACACTGTTGTACGTAAGTACGTAAAGACCCTGTATCTTTCAAAAGTGGCGACATTATTTGGTCCGGCCGACGCGCCCTGCGACGGCCGGTGGCGACACGTGAACTTTCCCCTTAGCGCGGTGGTACACGGCCGCTTCTCTTCGCCCAACCGCTCTCATCCCCACAAGCGTTTGCCTCAAAGCAGTGTCCCTTTGCTGTTGCTGTTGCGTTTGGGACGCTGCTATTTGGCTTCTTGGCTATTTTTAAATGCGAAGCATTTCTTAGCGAACGAAAGGCACTCTGAGCGTTTCTATCTATCTATCTATCTATCTATCTATCTATCTATCTATCTATCTATCTATCTATCTATCTATCTATCTATCTATCTATCTATCTATCTATCTATCTATCTATCTATCTATCTATCTGTTCAGGTTTGGACACGAATATATGACGAACACAATTTTGAGGTCAGGGCAAGAATAACGTGAATATCGTGTCGCACACGTCATGAAATCCTTACAACCAGTAACGTGTGCCCCATATTTTCAGGACCCTAGATTGGGAAGAATTAGGGATAAGAGTTAATGGAGAGTATCTCAGTAACCTGCGATTCGCTGATGACATGACATTGCATTGATGAGTAACGCGGGAGACGAATTACAGTTCATGATTACTGAACTGGATACGGAAAGTATAAGAGTAGATCTGAAAATTAATATGCATAAAACTAAAGTAATGTGGAATAATCTTGGCAGAGAAGAGCCTTTGCGATAGGTGGCGAGACACTGGAAGTTGTAAAGGAGTACGTCTACATAGGACAGGTAGTAACCACGGAGCCGAACCATGAGAGTGAAATAACTAGAAGAATAAGGATGGGTTGGAGCTCATTCGGCCAGCATTATCAAATCATGAATGGTAATCTACCACTATCCCTCAAGAGGAAGGTATTTAACAGCTGCATCTTACCGGTACTTACCTACGGAGCAGAAACCTGGAGACTTACAAAGAGGGTTCAACTTAAATTGAGCACGACGCAGCGAGCGATGGAAAGAAAATGATAGGGACAGGAAGAGAGCAGAGTGGGTCAGGGAACAAACGGGGGTTACGGATATAATAGTTGAAATCAAGAAGAAATTGATATGGGCTGGGCACGTAGCACGTCGGCAGGATAACCGGTGGTCATTAAGGGTAACTCACTGGATTCCAAGAGACGGCAAACGCGTGAAGGGGAGACAGAAAATTAGGTGGGTAGATGAGATTAAGAAGTTTGTAGGTATAACGTGGCAGCAGAAAGCACAGGACCGGGTTGATTGCCGGAACATGGGAGAGGCCTTTGCCCTGCAATGGAGTAGACAGGCTGATGATGATATCTGCACATCACGGCCCGTGGTATGCGGGTATGCGCCGCAGGTGATTCACAGTGTATACCAGGGACAGCGACAAAATACTCTGGAAGCCTTAACGCGACAGCTTTAAAGAAGCCGTGTAGCAGAAATTACCGTGCCCATGTCGGCGCCGTTGTCGACGAGTGTTGTCGACGCTCGCCTTGGATCGAGGGCACGCGGGTTCGAATCCCACCTCATCAAGAACTCTTTTTTGGCACAATATTTTCTTTCTCTTTTTTTCAATCTTCCTGAATATTTTCCCTCTCTTTCTTTCTCTTTCTATGTACTCCTTCTCTCTCCCATCAGGGTTATTACAGGCCACGCTGGAGAAATCGGCGCACGTGTTCTGGGAGCGAAGCAGATGAAGAAGGGGACGGAGAAAGCGCGAGGCGGTTGACAACGATGGTAGTTATTGGTCAAGACAGACATCTTATGCCGAGCTACAACTTGACTGTTCAAAAAAATCTCATAGCGAACCCAATTCAGTTGGTATCCTTAATTCTCTCTTCCGTCATTATGAAACCTCCCCCCCGCCTCCTCCCTCACGACAATATAATCCCGACGCACATTATTTACTAACATTTTATCACGACATCACTCAATACCTATATGCACTTCCATCACTATCATAGTCAATCATGACATGAACCGAATTCATAAACTGTAACGTAACTTACATTAACATTACGTTGCGACAAGTACATGCCACGATCATATTTTCTTTTCGTGCCGTCTCTTTTTCTGCCTCCTCCTCGTAGGTCCTTTCTGTCCTCAGTGCCCTACCCCTACACAGAGTGGCATGGAGGCGCCTTTAAATACGCCGGCAGAATTCTCCGTTTTTCATTGAAGAGCTTTCTCTCTCTCCCTCTCATGATAATTTTGCATCTATGCTCTCGGTTCTAATCGCAGTTACACCACCGAATGCGGGAAAACCCCTGCGGCCAATAACGACAGCGTCACTGCTTCATCTTTCCTCGTTCTATGACTCATGACATTTGCAATGCTTGTAAGAGTTCGGGTTTTGATGCATGAGGCCTATGGGGAGTTTCGCAACTCGCATAATCAAAGAACTCTGACACAGAAAGACAGACACACTGACAGAGACACAGACAGACATACAGACACACAGACAGAAATACACACACACACAGAGGCAGATAGACACAGATAGATGCGCACAGACACACAGACGGAACGAGACAAACTGACACACACAAAGACTGAACGAGACACACACACAACCAGACAGAGACAGACAGACACAGACAGACATACAAACAAACACATACACAGAAAGCGACAGACAAAAACACAGACACACACAGAGACAGAGATAAACACACCAGGTAGATATACACACGCACGCAGACACACACACAAGGAGACAAATAGACACAGAGAAAGACACGCACACAGAAATAAACAGAAACACACAGATGGAACAAGACACATAGTGAGAGAGAGACACATACAGACAGACAAACGCACACACACACACGCACACAATGAAACCCACAGAGACGGGCAGACATACAGAGGCCGATAGACGCACACTGAGACACATACACAGAATGAGACACACACACACAGATACAACCATAGACACACAGACAGACGCACAAAGCGACAGACAAAAAACTGCGGGACCCTTAAGCTTCGCCTTTAAGAGTTGAACGCGATAGCGAAATTCGGCGCCTAGTGCGCACTTCAACCACTAAGTGCATACTTATTAATGTGTGTTGTTACACATTCACACACGCCCACAGACAAACGCGCGCGCGCCCGATGTATCCACGGTGTCCACGTAATGGTACAGGTTTTCGATCTAAGGCAACTCCCTGTGCTAGAGTCGACACATATTTCTCAAAATGCCTCACAGATGGCAGCACATTATCTAATGTTTGCTGTTTGCTTGATCAAGGCCTCCTTTAGAAAGGAGGCGTTGGCTTGATATGTTTCCCGGTAGATGGACATAGTTGTCCATTTTTGGAGCTGTTTGAAAATACGTGTGTGTTTTTAGCGGCGATGGCTGCACTATCCCGGCTTTTTTCGAAGCAAGGCGTCGCGCAAAAAAACGTACTTTGATGTCCTCGCTAATGCGTCTACAAATCGCCGAATGGGCTCGTTTTTGTCGTGACACCTGCCGAACAAAATGCGTCGAGACTCGTTACTACATGGCATTTATGTAGTGTTTTTTTTTTCAAAGCAGTTGCAAGTAACCTCTTTGTGGTAGGACACCTGTTTGCCATGGAAACGGGCCGGGTTCGATCCTAATAGACCGAAGACTTTTATTGTTTATTTTAATTACACTTTCTCGATTTTACGGTCACGGACAATTTCTCGCTCAGAAGCGACACCGACGGCGGAATTTCTGCGAAACGAGCTCTCTAACGTAAATAAACACAGACACACACACACAGACAGAGAAAAACACACCAGATAGATTTACAAACACACACAGACACACGCACACAAAGACAGACACAGAGAAAAACACACACAGAGATAGAACGAAACACAAAGATGGAACAAACACACCTGAGAGCGAGAGACACAGACAAACGAACCACACACACACACACACACACACACACACAATGACACACCCACAAAGAGAAATGCAGACACATGGAGAGATAGACACACACAGAGACAGACACACTGAAAGTGACACACACAAACACACAGACAACCAGTGACAGACAGACGCACACAGAGAGACACACACGCAAACTGACAGACGAAACGACACATAGACAAAAACACAGACACGCGCACCAGACAGATTTACACCCGCACACAGACACCCACACAGAGACAGACACAGAGATAGACAGAAACACACATATGGAACAACACACATACTGAGAGACAGACGGACAAACACACACACAATGACACACCCACAAAGAGACAGGCTGACACAGAAACAGACACACAGAAAGAGACACAAAGACACACACCAGAGACAGACAGACAGACAGGCGCACACAGACAGACAAACACAAAAACAGACAAACGAAAGCACACCAGACATACACACGCACACAGACACACACACAAAGAGACAAACAGACACAGAGAAAGACACACACACAGAAATAGAAACATACAGATGGAACAACACATAGTGAGAGAGAGACACAGACAGACAAACGAACACACACAAGCACACAATGACACACACGAAGAGACAGGCAGACATACATACAGAGATAGATAGAAACACACAGAGACAGAGACACAGAAAGAGACACACACACAAACACACAGACAACCAGAGACACACAGACACAGACAGATGCACAAAGCGACAGACAAAACACAGACTCACACACCAACAGACAAACACACCAGATAGGATTTACAAACACACACACACAAACACTCGCACAAAGAGACAGACACAAAGAAAGAAACACACACAGAAATAGACAGAAAAACACAGATGGAACAAGACACATACTGAGAGAGAGACACAGACAAACAAACAAACACACACACATTGACACACCCACAAAGGGACACACCGACACAGAGACAGACACACACAGACAGACACACAGAAAGACACACACATACACACGCACAAAGATGAACACACACGTACACACAAAGAGAGACGAACACACACACAGACACACATACATACACACACACAAAGAGACAAGCAGACATAGAGAAAGACACACACAGAGATAGACAGAGACACACACAAACACACAGACAACCAGACACAGACAGACAGACGCACACAGACACACACACACGCATACAAACAGACAAAAACGCAGACACACACACACACTCAGAGAAAAACACGCCAGACATATTTACAAACACACACACAGAAACAGACAAAGACACACAGATAGATAGAAACACACATACGGAACAAGACACACAGACAAACAAACACACACAGAAAGAGGCGGGCAGACACACAGACAGAGAGGGATAGACACACAGAGACAAACACACAGAAAGAAAGAGACACAAGAATACACAAAGACAGACGAACACACACACACACACACACACAGAAAGAGACCAGAGTTCTTCCGTTATACCAGCTGCAATAGTACCTGCCAATGGACGATTCTGCAGGAGATGGATGGATCCTGTGAGCGCCACCTTTATAATGGGGCGTTGACATGCGCGCCATTAGGCTCGACAAAAGAAAAGAACTTTTTTTTAAAGTTGAGCTAATGCCTTGTCTACTTCGAGTTCCTCGATCTTAGAATATCAAAAAATAACAAATTCACAGTTCACCTCTCCGCCCCTTTTAGGAGAATCACCTTGTGTTTCCCACTATTTATTTTTTCTTTTCTGTCTACTTTTCTGCCAGCAGTACTCTAACCGTCTCTTATTTCTATAGCGCAAGTTTCAGGTTTTCATTGTTGTACCTAAAACACAAGGCTTCACGCAGGGTCGTGCCCAAGCGTACATACAACAGGGTGGATATCTCCACATTCAGTCAACAGATGCTGTGTCGCGTCCTTTGCGTTCCGACAGCATGTACATTTTTCATCTTTTTTACGCAATCTCGCTTTGAAACTACGCCTTCTAAGGCTATGCGACCTCATTTCAAACAGTAAAGGGCTTCCGCTTGAATTATCGTAAACTGCCTCCCTCCTTATTTCGATTTTGCCCTTTCGGTACTTACTCAGGGTGGGTTTTTAAAGACGATAGTCTTTCTTGGGGAACAGGGGCGTAGCCAAGGGGGGGGGGTTGCGGGGGTGTTCAACCCCCCCCCCGAAATTTTTCAGTTTTGCTTACGTATATATACAGGCACACATACAAACGCACGCACAAACATACATAAAGTATGGTTGAAGCCCCCCCCTCCGAAAAAAATTTCTGGCTACGCCGCTGTTGGGGAACTTAAACGCAGAAATTTTGGTCTGTTGGTCTGTTTGTCACCCGATTGAGCCACCCGGCCAAAGGTGAACCACTTGCTTACCGCCGACCCAGCTTGAACTGGTATGGCTGTTCATACTTGTGAAGGTTGTCGATCAAAACGTAAATATATTACGCATATCTGAGGCACAACGTAACTAGGTAAATATTAGGTGGTGTGTTCCTTTAATGGAAAATAGATAGATACGTAATTCTAAAGACCCTAGTTTCTTAAGCTGCGCTGAACATGCGACGCGCCGACGAGAGCCCACTGCCACGGAAAAAGGAAAACTTTCCTCCTCCGTGCCCTCTGCACAAGCTCGTTTCCCGACGTATTGCCAGATATCTCACGCAGCGTAGAGTTACTGCATATGTGTGGTGAAGTGCGCGGAGTTCAAAGTGCGTGCCTGGTGAATTGCGCGGAGTTTGAAGTGCGCGCCGTCGAACCAAATCGAAGACAACGAAAAAGGAACTTGCACGGGCCTAGAAGAGCCAAAAGAATAAAGAAGTGAAATGCCAATGAGAAAGAGCCACAGCGATCGTTCGGAAGCACGCGGAGAGAGAGGAGAGAGAAGAGGAAGAAGCAGTAGCTGGGAGGCAGCCAGGAAGACGGGTCACGCGTTTCGGCCGTCGGGTTTCGGACCCGAGCCAAGAACCTTAACCCTTTCGACCGGTGACCTGAGGGTAACCATGGCTACCTGCTGCTGTGCTTGGCGGGGCGTCGCTCGTGTGCTGCTCCTGGTCCGACGTTCCTGTGCCCGTGGACAGGTTTGAGCAGTCGGGCTTCGGGCTCGAGCTCGAACGAGGCTGTCCGGCCGGAACCCTTCTCGGAGCCGACGGGTCGTCATCGTCTCCTCAACAACGAGGCTGCCGATACAGCGGGCCATCGAGCGGCTCTGCTTCGACGGCGACGGCAGCGGCATCAGCTCCATACTTCGCTCCAAGGCATCGTCATCGCTGACCTTGGTGAGACCAGCACCGCGTCTTCTCTACTCTCCGCGACAAGCTGAAGGCTACAGACTGAGGGATTAGGAACTAAGCACGTAGTTTATTCGTTCTTAGTGACTTGGCCTCTGTCGGAGAGTCTGTTATTCCTGTAGGGTACTCTTCTGTCTTTGTTAGTGTCGTGTGTTCTGGTGTTAGTGTTGTAATTAAATGTGGTTTGCTAGCGGTCTCGTCCTTTTGGGGAATGTCTTGAGGTGGCGTCTCGGACATTCCAAATAAAGAAAGAACCTGCACGTTGTGCAAAACCAAAAACCACAACGTAACATTGGCGTCCGCAGCGCGTTTGTAAACATCGTGAGGCAAAGCTATTTTGAAAGATGAGTACGGCAGAGTTTACCGCCTTGGCGTTACGCATAGGTTTAGAAGGCACAGAGTCGAAGGCATGGGTCGAGGAACGCGAAGCGCGTGCGCGTGACGAAAGGGCTGCAGAGCGAGAGGCCAAGAAGGAACAAATGGAGATGCAACGACAGCTTGAAGAGCAATCTCAAAGGACGCTTCAGTTGCGTCTTCAATTGGCGGCAACCGAAAACACCCGAGAATCGGCCGTGGCGGACATAGGTCGACCAGTCCAAGGGCCATCGAAAGTAAATCCGCATAACTTCATACCGGGATTTGACGAGAACCGGGATGACCTCGACGCCTACTTGAAAAGGTTCGAGAACGTGGCTACGGGTCAAGAATGGCCTAGGGATAAGTGGGCTACAGCCTTGAGTTTGTGCTTGAGCGGCGAAGCTCTGAAGGTGTTCGGTCGTTTGTCTCCCGAAGAGGCACTCGACTATGACAAAGCGAAGCTAGCCCTGCTACAACGGTTTCGGTTTACCGCAGAAGGGTACCGAGAGAAGTTTCGCCACAGTAAGCCTCAAGATGGCGAAACAGGCAAACAGTACGCCACGAGGCTCATGAGTTTTTTTGACCGTTGGGTAGAGGTGTCTCAAACAGAGAAAGAATATTCATCCGTTCGTGACCTCATAGTGGCCGAGCAGTTCGTGAGCAAATGTCATGAACGATTGGCACTATTCCTGCGGGAAAGGAACTGCCGCAAACTTGAAGAGTTGGCTGAAGCGGCCGATAATTTTTTAGAGGCTCAACGGCAGTCGAACTTGCTCGTTTTTCGGGAGAAAACAGAAAGCGGCCTGGCTTCGAAAAGTGGGAGCTCAGCTCCGAGGCCGACACCACAATGTTTCGTGTGTCACAAAACAGGTCACAGAGCGGCGGACTGTCGGACACGGTCGAGGCAACCGTATTGCGGGTATTGTCGACAAACTGGGCACGATATTCAAGGGTGCACGAGAAAACCCGCCACGCAGAAGAAGACTTCATGTATGTGGTCTGAAGAAAACTTGGGAGACAGTGATAAGGGCCGCCGGCGACAGACAAGAAGATAACATTACCGGGGCAGTAAATACGGAACGGAAAAGCACGAAATGCCGGATGCCGGTTTTGCAAGGCCTTTTGTTCGGCAAAACTGTAGCTGTTTTACGGGACACGGGGAGCAACACAACAGTAGTGCGACGTTCCCTTGTGCCAGATGAAGCACTTACGGGGTCCACTACAACGGTGTTCTTAGCCGATGGCAGCAAAATAACTGTCCCAGAAGCAAAGGTGGAAATAGTTTCGCCCTACTTTTGCGGCATGGCAACTGTGAAGTGCATGACGTCCCCCCTGTATGACGTTATCATTGGGAATGTCCCAGGAGCTCGTGATCCCCAGGACCCGGACAATGGATGGAAGGAAAGAGGGACCATGAGGAAGGTGAAACCGAATAAATTAGCGAGTGGACTAGACAAAAAGAAGGAAGATGTCGGCAGGAGCTTGTTACTCGGGGGAATCAAGAGCACAAGCTCATCACCGGATTCGGGCTCCACCAAGTTAAAGGCCTGGGAAGTAAACCAGCGAGATCTTAAGGATGCACAAGCGAAAGATAAGACCCTGGAGTCTTGTAAGAACAAGGTCGGCCAAATCTTTTACGGGAGAGGATCGACACAATATTCGTTTGTCATGGAGAAGGGACTTCTATATCGTCGTTACCAGATGTCGTCAGGCAAGACAATACAGCAGGTCGTTGTTCCGCGCTTACTGAGAAGCCACATACTCAAGTTGGCCCACGAAAGCTTGATGGCCGGGCATCAGGGTATCAAGAGGACAATAGACCGAGTGCTGGGGTCTTTCTACTGGCCAGGAGTTCAGGAGGAAGTGAAGAGGTACGTGCGGTCCTGTGATATCTACCAAAGGACTTACCCAAAGAGTAAAGTGGGCAAGGCGCCTCTGGGTCAAATGCCTCTAATCGACACTCCTTTCGAACGAGTAGCCGTGGATATCATTGGGCCCTTGAAACCAATTACGAGAAGTGGACATCGATACATCCTGACCATGGTAGATTTCGCCACGCGGTATCCTGATGCGGTAGCGTTGCCAGCAATTGATTCAGCGACCGTGACGGAGGGACTGGTAGAAATGTTCTCCAGAGTCGGATTCCCACGGGAAATCCTATGCGATCAGGCATCATGCTTTACTGCCGACTTGATGCGAGAGGTGAATGATTTATTGGCCATAAAGCACCTGAGCTCTACACCATATCACCCTATGTGCAACGGCCTGGTCGAACGTTTTAACGGAACCTTAAAACAGATGTTGAGGAAGCTCTGCCAGGAGGAACCGAAATCCTGGGATCGACTGCTTGCACCGCTGTTATTTGCCTACCGTGAAGTGCCGCAGACCAGTATGGGGTTCTCTCCATTTGAACTCATCTACGGGCGGTACGTCAGAGGACCTCTCAGTCTGCTCAAGGAAGTGTGGACTGGAGAACACATCGGCGAGGAGGTTAAAACCACATATGAATACGTCCTAGACCTCCGGGATCGTCTAGAGAAGACGTTAAAAGTGGCCCACGAGAACCTTATGCGGGCGAGGAAGGCCCAGAAGACTTATTATGATCGAAGGAGCAGAAATCGTCAGCTCGGAGTAGGCGACCGTGCTCTCATTCTACTGCCCACTACGACGAATAAGTTGCTCATGCAATGGAAGGGACCGTTTCGCGTCACTGGGGAAAAAGGCAATCATGATTACTGGCTGGACTTGGGACGCGAAACTAAATTGTTCTACATAAACATGTTAAAACGTTATGAGGACCGCCCAACGGAGTTGACTCCACAAACAGCCTCTTTCGTCGTGATGGAAGAGGACGAGACAGATACACCCCTTCCTGTATGTATAAATGACATAAGGGCAAGTGTGAAGGCAATTCCGATCGGTGAGGCATTGGAGGCGGACAAGAAAGCAGAGATTCGTCAAATTTTGACTGAATACCAAGACGTGTTTTCGGAGGTTCCTGGAAAGACCAACCTCTTGGAATGCCAACTTCGCTTGACGACTTCCGAACCGATTGCTACACCTCAATACCCATTACCATTGGCAATGAAAGAAGTGGTAGAAAAGGAGGTTCGAGAGATGATGAAACTAGGGGTAATTGAGCGGTCTCAGTCCCCCTACAACTCTCCGTTGGTTATTATCAAGAAGCCTGACAACACGTATCGGACATGCATCGACTTCCGTCGAATTAATGATGTGTTGGTGTCAGATGCAGAACCGATACCGAGAATGGATATAATGTTCGCGGAGGTCGGCACGAAGAAATACTTCTCCAAATTTGATCTGACTAAAGGATATTGGCAAGTGCCTCTAGAATACACGTCAAGATCCATAACAGCCTTTTCAACTCAAACTGGACACTACCAGTTTATATACATGCCGTTTGGCATAAAGACCGCGTCTGCGGTGTTCACAAGGTTGATGAGAACCCTGCTTCAAGACCTCTCAAATGTCGTCCATTACATAGACGACGTGCTCATCGCCACAATGACGTGGGAAGAACACGTAAAGACTTTGAAGCAATTCTTGCACAGAGTGAGAGAAGCAGGATTGACCATCAAGCCCCAAAAATGCGAGATCGCCATGACGTCCGTCGTATTCTTGGGTCATCGTTTAGGAGGAGGAAACATCCAGGCCGTTGAAGGTACGGTTGACAAGATTGCCAAAGCACGGAGACCCGAGACAAAAAAGCAGCTCCGATCATTTCTTGGACTGACGGGATACTACCGAGATCTGATACCCCGTTATGCAGAGAAGGCCCAGCCTCTAACCGAGTTGACAAGAAAAATGGAAAAAAAACAAGATTTGCTGGACTTCTCACCGAGAAGCGGCGTTTGAAACATTAAAGAAGGCACTGGCTTCGGGACCAATTGTGAAGGCCCCTGATCCGGAACGGGTGTTTGTGCTTCGCACGGACGCTTCCGATACTTGTATCGGCGCGATATTAATGCAGGAGCATGGTGATGTCTTGCATCCGGTATCGTATGCCAGCCGCCAGCTGTTGCCTCGGGAGAGAAATTACTCCACCATAGAGCGTGAGTGTTTGGCACTAGTGTGGGCTATACAGAAATTTCACATTTTTCTGTATGGAAAACACTTCATTGTACAAACCGACTATCAGCCTTTACAGTACATAGCAAAAGCCAAACACCTGAACAGTAGAGTCCTAAGGTGGAGTCTAGCCTTGCAAGAATACTCGTTTGCCATCCAGCATATTGTAACGCACAATTCAGGCAGGCTGAGAATAACTATTTATTAAGGGCTAACTTGTGCCCGAAAAGTAAACGAGAGATGTTAGTAGAGTTCCTTGCCAGAGACCAAGAAGAACAAATCTGAGAAAAGTCCTCGAGCGGGGCGTCACTTCTTCTTTACCGCATCTCGCGCTGAGAAGGCGCGTGCTGTCAAGCCCTTTTCTTGTTTTACCATCGGGCCGTTGTTCTCTTGGAGGGCGCACGAACCTGCGCGCGTAGTTTGAACATGGTGTCTGTCTTGCGTCATTATCCCTCCTCCCAAAACGCATCGTCCCGATGCGTACAGCGGCAATGTTGTTGAGAAGGTCTGATGCGTGATCTCCATTGGGGAAAGTAGTATTTGTACTGATTGGAGGTGTATAGTACAATGTTCATTGCCTGTCATAGTATGGCTTCATCCTGACCACATGCACAGTTTCTGTGCGACGTCGGCATCTTGACGAGCTCACTTGTCCTTCCGGTGTAACCTCGTAGTTTAAGGGGCCAATTCGACGTAGGACTCGGTAAGGGCCGAAATAACGACGCAGAAGCTTTTCGGATAGGCCAGGCGTCCGTATGGGAGTCCATATCCAAACTCTGTCGCCTGGTGCGTAGTCGACTTCTCTCCGCCGCAGGTTGTATCGGTTTGCATCAATGCGTTGTTGTTGTTTAATGCGATGTCGTGCCAACTGCCGTGCTTCTTCGGCTCTCTGAGTGAACTCGCTGATGTCAGGTTTGCGCTCTTCATTGTCACTTACAGGCAGCATTGCATCTAAGGGCGTGGTAACTATTCGACCATACACAAGCTGGAATGGCGTCACCTTAGTAGTCTCCTGCAATGCAGTATTGTAAGCGAATGTGGCATACGGCAGTATCTTGTCCCATGTACGGTGCTCCAGGTCGACGTAAATGGACAACATATCAGTCAGCGTTCTGTTGAGTCGCTCGGTTAGCCCATTCGTTTGAGGGTGATAAGCAGTTGTTTTCCTATGACATGTGTGGGTAAGTTTCATAATGGACTGCGTCAAATCGGCTGTGAATGCAGTTCCTCGATCCGTGATAACAACCTTGGGGGCACCATGTCGTAGTACTATGTTAGTAACGAAGAATTCAGCTACTTCTATGGCTGTTCCCCTGATGAGAGAGGCTGTCTCGGCATATCGGGTTAAATAATCCGTCGCTACTACTATCCATCGTTTGCCTAATGACGACGTCGGAAATGGGCCAAGTAGATCCATTCCTACTTGTTCAAATGGGGCTTCTGGAGGTTCTATTGGTTGAAGGTGGCCTGCGGGTTTTAATGGAGGCGTTTTGCGTCTCTGGCAATCCCGGCATGTCCTCACATAATGCTGTACAGCATCCAACAACTTTGGCCAGTAATACTTGGCACGAATGCGAGCGAGTGTTCTACTCACTCCGAGGTGTCCTGCTGATGGGTCATCGTGGCAGGCTTCCAGGATTTCAGATCGCAAGGCCGAAGGGACGACGAGTAGGAATTTCTCTCTGCTGTGCTCGAAGTTTCTCTTGTACAGGACGTTGTTTCTCATCAGGTAAGACGACAATCCCCGGGCGAAAACTCGTGGAACACACACGGGTTGTCCTTCCAGGTGCCTGATGAGTGAAAGCAACTCGGCGTCAGATCGTTGATATTGTTACGAGGCATTCTGCATGAGCACGCCGTTGGAGACAACTCAGGGACGAAGAGACAAAGAAGAAGCTGGAATGCGGCGCGAGATACTAGCAGCCATTCGGTGCCACAGCTACTTGTAAATATTGTAATATACCCGCTTCTGTCTCTTCAGTGTATTCCTGATTCCCGTGACATTTGGTGGAGCTGCGGGGTAGAAGAAGCGCTGTACAACGGAGCTCCGCAGTGGTCGTCGACTCGGAGTTTCCATGATGGAAAACGAGACCGATGCCGTCACCACCCCTGCATCGGCTACGACAACGCCTGCACAGGCCACGGCAACGCCTGCACCGGCCACAACACCGCCAACATACGTGCTGACGCATCCGAAGAACCCTGGGACGTTCTGCGGTACGGATGAAGTCGACGTTGAAGATTGGATAGCTGACTATGAACGTACCAGTGCTATCAATCGATGTGACCCGACTCTCATGCTGGCCAACGTGCTCTTCTACCTAAAAGGCACGGCAAAGGTATGGTACGAGAACCACGAGGAGGAGATTGGAAGTTGGGACACCTTTAAGCGAAAACTTTGCGACTTATTTGGGAAGCCTATGGGTCGAAAGGCAGCCGCAAAGAAAGAGCTGTCCATCCGTGCTCAGACGACCACCGAACCGTATATATCGTACATTCAGGACGTGCTGGCTCTTTGTCGTAAAGTCGACAGCGATATGTCGGAGTCGGACAAGGTTGGTCACGTTCTGAAGGGAATAGCTGACGACGCGTTCAACCTATTAATGTGTCGGAATTGTGCGACCGTCGACGAAATTATTGAGGAATGCCGGCGTTTTGAACAGGCCAAAAGCCGGCGCATTGCGAAGTCATTCACTCGGCTGCCAAACACCGCTGCGACGTCCTCGTGCGAAGATGGACTGACCTCTCGTCTGCAGTCGTCGCCGGCGTCCGAAATTAAACGAATCGTCCGTCGGGAAATAGAAGCAATTACACCTGCTCTTCCCATCAACGGCCACGGTGATTCGCAGGTGCCCACAGTTTCCCTAGTCCAGTCAATTGTGCGGGAGGAACTCGGCAATTTGGGCTTCTCTGTCTGCGCCGTTGCTCAGTCTCGGACAACTGACTTCCGCTCAAGGTCGCCGCCTCGCAACAGGTCGCCGCCCCAGGAACAACGGTTCTATCCACGGTCGCGTAATCCGGCTGAATGGCGCACTGCAGATGATCGGCCGATCTGCTTCAACTGCAGCCGCATAGGTCACGTCGCACGATATTGTAACAACCGTTGGTCGTCGCCTTTAAGAACCCGGTATGCCACTGCTAGCCGCGCCGACAGCTACCGCCGTTTCCAGCCTTCTGAGTCGTACACCGATAGCTACCGCCGTTCCCCGCCTTCCGAACCATACAACCTCGATGCCACTGCTACGCCGCACAGCCGCTCACCGTCGCCCCGAGGTCACCAGTCCCGTTCGCCTCCAGCGCGTCGCCCGTCGTCTCCGTCCCCTCTACGACGACGTCCGACCCTCGCCGCTCAACCTTCGACAGGGAAACTAAAAGATGCAGCTCTTAGGGGTGATGCTGCATCTTCTAATTCCACCTCAAATCCTCTGCTTGTACTGCCGACACGACGAAATTTGATCGACGTTGACGTTGACGGCCTGACTGTTTCTGCACTTGTTGATACTGGGGCACATACTTCTGTGATGAGTGCTCGACTTCGTCGCCGCCTGAAGAAAGTGCTTACTCCGGCTGCTCTTTGTACTATTCGAGTCGCTGACGGAAGAAGTCCTGCCGTCATAGGAATGTGCACAGCACGCATCACCATAGCCGACCACCAGACATCTGTTTTGTTTGCTGTTCTTGAGCAGTGCCCAAATGACATCATTCTAGGATTGGATTTCCTGTCTACTCATGCCGCCCTCATTGACTGTGCAACCGGCGTTCTTCAACTTGAGCTGCCTCGGCTTGTTGATGTCCAAGCTTCACCGCCACACCATTTGTGCAGTGTAGATTATGTTCGGCTGTCTCCGCAAGCCGCCACGTGGGTGGCCTTGACGACATCACCACCACTTCCCGACGGCGAGTACACGGTGTCTCCTTTAGTTGACGTGCTATTGGACCGAAATGTTGCCGTGCCGCATACCCTCGTGAACGTTGTCGACAACTGCGTACAGCTCCCGCTCCTAAACTTCAGTACCTCGACCAAAGTTCTACCTCAAGGCATTTCATTGGCTAACGTATCAGCGCTTGATGCATGCGACATCGTGGCGTTAGATGCTGAAGATTGCTCGTCCTTTATTACAGCCAGTCCAGCAAGCGCACCGCCCGACGAAATCGCGAGAATGATTGCCCCTGATCTTCAGCCTTGTCAAGCTGCGCAACTCCGCCACGTTCTAATGACCTATAGGGATATCTTCGACTTCGATGACCGCCCTTTAGGTCAAACGTCATTCGTAAGTCATCGAATACATACCGGCGATGCTAGTCCTGTCCGACGGCGACCATATCGTGTGTCCCATTCAGAACGCCAGGTCATACAACGAGAAGTCGACAAGATGCTCTCCAAAGGCGTCATAGAGGCCTCTTCAAGTCCATGGGCGTCACCTGTCGTCTTGGTCAAAAAGAAGGATGGCAGCTGGAGATTTTGCGTCGACTATCGTGCTTTGAACAAGATAACCCGCAAAGACGTATATCCGCTGCCACGAATCGACGACGCCCTCGACTGTCTTCATGGCGCGAGATACTTCTCATCCATAGACCTACGCTCGGGTTACTGGCAGATTCTGTTGACGACTTAGACCGCGAAAAAACTGCCTTTGTCACTCCGGACGGCCTCTATCAGTTCAAGGTTATGCCTTTTGGGCTGTGCAACGCCCCGGCAACGTTCGAACGTATGATGGACTCCCTCCTTCGTGGCTATAAATGGTCCATCTGTCTTTGCTACCTAGATGATGTCATTGTCTTTTCCCCAACGTTTGAAAGTCATATAACTCGCCTGTCGACCATTCTAGCTGTTTTTCGTCGAGCGGGGCTTCAGCTAAACTCCAAAAAGTGCAATTTCGGCCGGCAACAAATCACTGTGCTTGGTCATCTTGTAAGTGCCACGGGTGTACAACCTGACCCTGCCAAGATTAGCGCTGTCAAAAACTTCCCTGTGCCCTCTTCTACTAAAGATGTTCGGAGTTTTGTTGGCTTATGCTCCTACTTCCGACGTTTTATACGCAATTTCGCCACCATTGCCCGACCGCTCACCGACCTCCTCAAAAAGGACGTGCCCTTCTCGTGGTGCCAGGACCAAGCGGCTGCGTTCTCGGCGCTGATCAAATTGCTCACTTCACCACCTATACTGGCCCACTTCGACCCATCAGCGACTACTGAAGTTCGTACAGACGCCAGTGGGCATGGAATCGGTGCCGTCCTCGCCCAACACCAGGGGGGCCAAACACGTGTTATTGCGTACGCCAGCCGCCTTCTCTCCACATCTGAGCGAAACTATTCAATCACGGAACGCGAGTGTCTTGCGTTGGTCTGGGCTGTCGCAAAATTTCGTCCCTACTTGTATGGCCGCGAATTCTCAGTTATTACCGACCACCATGCTCTCTGTTGGTTGTCATCGCTCAAGGACCCAACTGGTCGCCTTGGTCGCTGGGCTCTACGGCTCCAAGAGTATTCCTTCAACGTAATCTACAAATCGGGCAGGCTGCATCAAGACGCCGATTGTCTCTCGCGTCATCCGGTGGAACCTGCTAGCCTCGCTGACCACGAGAATGATTCTTGCGTACTCGCCATATCTGATTTGCGCGACATCGGCACAGAACAGCGTCGGGATGAGACCCTCAAGATGCTCATTCAGCAAGTCTCCTCGGGACGTTCCGACCCTTCTCTCCGCCGATATGTCCTACACAATGACGTTCTGTATCGCCGCAGCATGAAGCCTGATGGTCCGGAATTCTTGCTAGTTATTCCCCGACACCTGCGTGCAACCATTCTTCAACATCTACATGATGCCCCGACTGCGGGACACCTGGGCGTTTCACGCACCTATGACCGCGTGCGGCGGCGGTTCTTTTGGCCTGGCCTGTATCGCTCTGTGCGCCGATATATCGCTGCTTGCGAGCTCTGTCAGCGTCGCAAACGTCCTGCTCTTCCTCAGGCTGGCCTGCTGAAACCTATCGACATTCCAGCGGAACCATTCTTCCGCGTCGGCCTCGACTTGCTCGGACCTTTTCCTACATCCGTATCGGGCAACAAATGGATTGCTGTCGCAACTGACTATGCGACCAGGTATGCCATAACGCGTGCCATGCCAACTAGCTGCGCTACTGACGTGGCGGACTTTCTGCTCAGTGACGTGATTCTGCGGCACGGGGCTCCGCGACAGCTTCTTACGGATCGTGGCCGCTGCTTCCTCGCCAAGGTCATCGACGAAATCCTTCGTAGCTGCTCTACCGAACATCAACTTACTACAGCCTACCATCCGCAGACAAACGGTCTTACCGAGCGCCTCAACCGAACTCTCACGGATATGTTGTCAATGTACGTCTCTACTGACCACCGTGATTGGGACGCAACTCTACCCTACGTTACTTTTGCATACAATTCGTCCCGGCATGACACCGCCGGCTACTCGCCGTTCTTTCTTCTGTACGGCCGCAACCCTACCTTGCCATTCGAGACGCTTCTTCCATCTGATCCCACCGTACCAACCATGTATGCTCAGGATGTCGCTTCTCGAGCCCGCGTTGCTCGCCGCATCGCTCACGCTAGGCTCTGTGCTTCTCAGGATTCACAAAAAGTGCGCTACGATAGTCGGCACCGCGAAGTCGACTACCCTCCTGAATCTCTTGTCCTACTCTGGACGCCGTATCGACGCGAAGGCTTGTGCGAGAAGCTCCTCCCTCGCTACACAGGGCCCTACAAAGTTATCCGCAAGGTCAACGACGTCGACTACCTCATCGCTCCCGTCCTTCCGCGTTCGTCTTCTGCTACACCACCTACTGATGTCGTTCATGTGTCGCGCCTCAAGCACTATTACACTGCCAGTCCTGAATGAGTGAGGCGGCGCCGAGACGGCGCTTTGTCCGCCGGGGGTGATGTTACGAGGCATTCTGCATGAGCACGCCGTTGGAGACAACTCAGGGACGAAGAGACAAAGAAGAAGCTGGAATGCGGCGCGAGATACTAGCAGCCATTCGGTGCCACAGCTACTTGTAAATATTGTAATATACCCGCTTCTGTCTCTTCAGTGTATTCCTGATTCCCGTGACAATATTTAGCCATGTCTGTTGTAGTGACGGCTCCAAGAAACGGAAAGTCCTCTCCATGTTCCACAGGTGCAGATTCGACCGGTGCGCGTGACAGGCAATCGGCATCGCTGTGTTTGCGGCCAGACTTATATACAACTGTAACGTCGTATTCTTGCAACCTGAGGCTCCATCTAGCAAGTCGCCCAGAAGGGTCCTTTAGGCTTGCGAGCCAGCACAACGAGTGGTGGTCGCTCACTGCTCGGAACGGTCTACCATATAGGTACGGTCGGAATTTTCCTATGGCCCATATTACCGCCAGGCATTCTTTTTCCGTCGCCGAGTAGTTCGTTTCAGCCCTCGAAAGAGTGCGGCTAGCATATGCGACCACTCGTTCCTCTCCGTTTTGCCACTGAACCAGCACGGCACCGAGTCCCGAATTGCTTGCATCCGTGTGAATGTCTGTGTCCGCTTCGTCGTCGAAGTGTGCAAGAACTGGATGGTTTTGGAGTCGCCGTCGTAGCTCATTGAAAGCATCTTCTTGTTCGCTTATCCAGACGAAAGGCGCATCTTCTTTTGTCAGTCGCGTGAGTGGTTCCGCAATCTTCGAAAAATTCTTGACGAAGCGTCTGTAATAGGCGCAAAGCCCTAAGAATCGTCTCACAGCCTTTTTATCTGTTGGTCTAGGAAACTTTTCTACGGCTGCAGTCTTCTCAGGGTCAGGGCGAATGCCTTCAGAGCTAATGATATGAC
Source organism: Rhipicephalus sanguineus (assembly GCF_013339695.2). Taxonomy (NCBI): domain Eukaryota; kingdom Metazoa; phylum Arthropoda; class Arachnida; order Ixodida; family Ixodidae; genus Rhipicephalus; species Rhipicephalus sanguineus. The sequence continues at coordinate 35,537,993 of NC_051178.1, forward strand.
CGAGGAAAAGCAGTTCATGAAAACCGAAATGACACTTCTGTGGCTTGATCGTCAGCCCTGCTGAACTGATAGCTTTGAGCACGGTGCGTAGTCGTTCCACGTGCTGATCGAAGGTAGCCGAAAAAACCACGACATCATCGAGATAGACAAGACAGGACTGCCATTTTAACCCGGACAGGACAGTGTCCATCATCCGCTGAAACGTGGCGGGTGCGGAACACAGGCCGAAAGGGAGCACCTTGAACTCGTATAGCCCATCTGGGGTGACGAAGGCTGTTTTCTCCCGATCTCGTTCGTCCACCTCTATCTGCCAGTATCCGCTCTTGAGGTCCAGAGAGGAAAAGAACTTCGCATCCCGTAGTCTGTCAAGGGTGTCATCGATCCTTGGAAGTGGATAGACATCTCGCTTTGTGACAACGTTCAACTTTCGGTAGTCAACGCAAAAGCGCAAAGTCTGGTCCTTTTTCTTTACCAGCACCACAGGCGAAGCCCACGGACTGGCTGACGGTTGGATTACGTCGTCCCTAAGCATTTCTTCAACTTGGTTTCTGATGACCTCTCTCTCTTTTGGTGACACTCGGTAGGGGTGCTGGCAAATAGGCCTCACAGATTCATCGACTATGATGCGGTGTTTGGCGATCGATGTTCTCTGGACTTTCGATGACGTGGAGAAACACGAGGCGAAATCTCGTACAAGGCCCTCGATTTGCTGCTTCTGGTTCGATGATAGCGCTGCTTCGATGTGGATGGATGCGAGTATGGAGTCTATGGTGTCAGAGTTGAGTGATGCAGTCTCGAAAGGACTCAAATCTGTAATCGGAACGTAATCGTGCAGGCGGCCAATGACAGTTCCCTTCGCAAGATGTTGCACCTCATTTCCGAAATTTGTCAGAAAAACATTCGCGCACCCATCACGCAGCCGAACAATACCTCTTGCCGCACATATCCCTTTTTCAAGCAAGAGTCCAGTGTTGCTTTCTGCCATTCCTTCATAATCGGTGAATACGTTGCTTCTTACTGCAACAGCGATGCTGGATCTTGGAGGTACAGTTACGTCGTCGTCCACAATCTGTAGCGCATCGAATCGTTCTTCACACTCAAACTTCGCGATGGCGTGCTTCGTTGAGAACGACACACACGTTTCCTGCAAGTTTATCACTGCACCATTCGCCTGCAAAAAGTCCATTCCAATAATTACATCTCTTGAACACTCTGATAGAACAATGAAAGTGGCGACATAGGTGAAGCCACGTATTCCGATTCGAGAGGTGCACCTGCCTGCCGGGTCAATAAGATGTCCTCCTGCGGTTCGTACTTGAGGTCCTGACCAAGGAGTCAGCACTTTAATTTTCTTGCAAGTTCTCTGCTCATGACTGAATGGTCTGCGCCAGTATCTACCAAAGCAGTAGTTTCGTAGCCGTCTATAATTACACACAGATCTGAAGCGACGTTACTGTTTCCGCCCATACTCTCGTGTTCATCGTAATATTTCGGAATCGGCACTGGAGGTTCTTTTCTTGCGTTGGCAGCGGCCTTACCTCCACAGGTCGCCGATTCTAGTTTTCCCGAAGCGGGCTTTGGGAACGTCGCCTTGGAGAGTTTGAGGATGGACGCGGACTCGGTGATCGATACCTCAGTGGCGCCGTTGACCGAGGTTGATGCTGCTGCGAGGAGTGAGGACCTTGGCGCGTTGACAAGTACTCCTCGATTTCAAAAGGGCGTTCACCGTTCCGTGGGCAAGGAGCGTTTACAGGAAAGCCCCGAAGTCCCGCTCGGCGATATTCGCACATCCGGTAAAGATGACCAGCTTCGCCGCAGTGATAACAAAGCGGGATTCGATCAGGAGTGCGCCATATGTCAGCCTTCCGGAACCTCGTCTCAGGTGGGTGCGGCGAGAACCGAGGTTTGGGTAAATGGGTGGTTGCTGCGGCGAAAGTACGTCCAGGGGCGCTTCTGAGTACCTCGGCGTACGAGATCGCTGGTTGCACCGGAAACGACGCTTGAGGCTGTGCTTGTGGCTGCTGTTCCCGGACTACTTGTCTCACTTCCTCACGAACCACTTCCGCCAACGACGAGATCTGTGTCGGGCTGCTTTTGAGCCTCTGGAGCTCTTCTCGAACAACAGACCGAACGAGCTCTCGTAGTACGTCGATGCTATCCCCAAAGACTGGTGACACCGCGCCTACAGATGCGACGTTCACATCCCGGTTGTAGTGCCTTGCTCGCTGTTGCAGTGTCTTTTCCACCGCTGTCGCCTCGGAGCGAAATTCGGCGACGGTTCGTGGAGGGCATCGAACCAAACCGGCAAAAATCTCCTGCTTGACACCGCGCATCAGATGCCGAAGCTTCTTCTCCTCGCTCATATTTGGATCCGGACCGGCGAAATAAGCGGGACATGTCTTCGACATACATTGCCACGCTTTCGTTGTTTCGCTGGTTTCTTGCTTGCAAAGCGGCTTCAGCTCTTTCCCTGCGGTCCGTGCTCGGGTATGTGGCCAGTAGCTCCCGTCGGAAATCATCCCATGAGCGAAGGGCACCTTCGTGGTTTTCGAACCACGTTCGTGCACTGTCCTGCAGAGCGAAATAAACGCGGCGGAGCTTCCGGTCTTCGGTCCATCCGTTGCAGTCAGCGACACGCTCAAAACCCTCCAGCCAGTCTTCCGCGTCTTCATAGGGGTCGCCATGGAAAGGCTCGGGCGTCCGCGGCTGATCAACAACGACGTGTGTTGCGGCAGTCTGGGACGTCATTTCGGTACTCTCACCGCAGACAGCTGGTGCTACTCTAGGCTCTGGCAGAAGGGGAAATTCGGGTGGCTCACCACGTAGACGACGGCTTGCGCGCTGGTGGACAGGCGTGAGCTCGTTGGTTTCGAGTCGTCGTGGCTCTGGGCTGCTTCCTCTAACTTGATGAGGGCTTGGGATCATTACCCCGCACCTCCACCAGAATTGTAACGCACAATTCAGGCAGGCTGAGAATAACTATTTATTAAGGGCTAACTTGTGCCCGAAAAGTAAACGAGAGATGTTAGTAGAGTTCCTTGCCAGAGACCAAGAAGAACAAATCTGAGAAAAGTCCTCGAGCGGGGCGTCACTTCTTCTTTACCGCATCTCGCGCTGAGAAGGCGCGTGCTGTCAAGCCCTTTTCTTGTTTTACCATCGGGCCGTTGTTCTCTTGGAGGGCGCACGAACCTGCGCGCGTAGTTTGAACATGGTGTCTGTCTTGCGTCAATATAAAAGGGTCAGATAATGCTGGCGCAGACTTCTTAAGCAGGTTGGCAGGCGAGATTATAACTTCAGAATAGACTTTAGTTTTGTGTTCGTAAGGGGTTTCCATATTTTTATTTTTCCTTTTGGTGCATTTAGTCTTTAGTAAATGTGGATATGTGGACAACGTAGTGAACTGTGTGGCGGACATATATGTGATGCATTTGCGCTGTGGTGTAAAACGCGCACTTAACGGCAGTTTTTTTTTTCTTGGAAAAAAACTTAAATGAAAGGGGGGCCTCTGTGGTGAAGTGCGCGGAGTTCAAAGTGCGTGCCTGGTGAATTGCGCGGAATTTGAAGTGCGCGCCGTCGAACCAAATCGAAGACAACGAAAAAGGAACTTGCACGGGCCTAGAAGAGCCAAAAGAATAAAGAAGTGAAATGCCAATGAGAAAGAGCCACAGCGATCGTTCGGAAGCACGCGGAGAGAGAGGAGAGAGAAGAGGAAGAAGCAGTAGCTGGGAGGCAGCCAGGAAGACGGGTCACGCGTTTCGGCCGTCGGGTTTCGGACCCGAGCCACGAACCTTAACCCTTTCGACCGGTGACCTGAGGGTAACCATGGCTACCTGCTGCTGTGCTTGGCGGGGCGTCGCTCGTGTGCTGCTCCTGGTCCGACGTTCCTGTGCCCGTGGACAGGTTTGAGCAGTCGGGCTTCGGGCTCGAGCTCGAACGAGGCTGTCCGGCCGGAACCCTTCTCGGAGCCGACGGGTGGTCATCGTCTCCTCAACAACGAGGCTGCCGATACAGCGGGCCATCGAGCGGCTCTGCTTCGACGGCGACGGCAGCGGCATCAGCTCCATACTTCGCTCCAAGGCATCGTCATCGCTGACCTTGGTGAGACCAGCACCACGTCTTCTCTACTCTCCGCGACAAGCTGAAGGCTACAGACTGAGGGATTAGGAACTAAGCACGTAGTTTATTCGTTCTAGTGACTTGGCCTCTGTCGGAGAGTCTGTTATTCCTGTAGGGTACTCTTCTGTCTTTGTTAGTGTCGTGTGTTCTGGTGTTAGTGTTGTAATTAAATGTGGTTTGCTAGCGGTCTCGTCCTTTTGGGGAATGTCTTGAGGTGGCGTCTCGGACATTCCAAATAAAGAAAGAACCTGCACGTTGTGCAAAACCAAAAACCACAACGTAACAATATGCTACTTTT